>NW_006921533.1:8640582-8720397 GCF_000340215.1 Pseudocercospora fijiensis CIRAD86 | reverse complement strand
ACACTTCTATACTAGCTACGGTATCAATCCCTAATTATAATACTACCCCTAAATAAATAACTTTGAGATCTCCTATATAATAATTAGGAATAGATACCGTAGCTAGTATAGAAGTAGTAAACGGCCTATCTAGCCCTAGTCCTAGGCCGAAGGAGGACTCTTATAGAAAACTATACTAATATTTAGCTAAAAGGTAGATATTCCTATCTCTTTAAAACAAGCCGTAGTAGAGGTAACGATATCTTTGTAATAAATATAAAATAAATTCTAGCTTTTCTTTCTAAAGCTAGTAGAGAATTACTAGTCCTAAACTTATATCTAGTTAGTATACGTACTAGGCAAGCTATTAAACGGGAGGTTTACGGTATCTATATTAAAGAAATATAGATATACCTTATTTAATAAAATTTCATAGATGTAAAATTCTACTAGTAGAATATAAAATAAACTAATAAAAGTCTAGATATTAGGAAGTTATCGCCTAGTAATTATTGATTTAAATGTATTATATTATTTCTAAAGAATATATAATATAGACAAAAAATAGCCTTGTTTAGGAACTTCTAGGCTAACATGCCTTCTTAATATATCCTCTTTTCCTAAAGAGTTACCTTAATTGTCCTATACAAAACCCTCCTTATACTGTCTAATAATTTTTATAGTATATTAATATTACACTAAATATATTTTCTTTTTTGTTTAAATTAGTATAGACCTAGCTATTGAACCCTTATACCTAAGCAGCAATGGTGTGAAGAAATATGTGCCCCTAAGATTATATAATCTGTAAGCTAAACAATATATCCGGATACCTATTATAAAACAAAACTAGAGGGCAAATAGAACCTATCTATACCTTAGTTAATATAAAGAGCTTACGTTTCTTTTTCTTTGAAAAGATGAGCTTAGCTAGCTATTCTAAAGATCTTCTTTTATCTATTCTTTCTTAGGCTTAGTAGGCTCTCTTCGAGAGTATATCCTAATACTTCTTTAGCCTAATACCTTTTAGGTTCACTTAGATTAATAAGGATTAAAAAGAAAGATATAAGCCTAGATATAAACGTAGTATGTAGTGTCCTATTTCTGTATAAATAACCTAATCTGCCGAGGAAGTCTATTTTCATCTAGTTAGTATGAAAAAAAATATATTAGTTATACTTTCGCTTAATATTACTTTCTATCGCTTAGGATTAATTTTATTCCTATATACTAGCTAATCCTTGTTATTAATATAGCAATAAGTCTACATCGAAGAAGAGTAAAATGAAGATTAGTTTTCTATACTATTATCTAAATGAGATTTCAACCCTAGTATCCTACTATACTTATAGTATCTTCTATTATATAGCTCTAAGCTATTTAGTACCCTATTTTTTATTGATATATAAACTCTTACTCTAGATAAAAACCTAAATCTACTAAGTTGCTATATAGGATAACTAATACGAATAGTACTTGCAATACGAAGTATCTTAAAGATATACTAAACCGTTTCTAGTACTATATTATTTCTAGCGAGTAGTACGTATTTAGAGGAGTACGAGCAAAGTCTAAGCCTTATAGATACTAAGCAAACGCTAAGCTACTACCGCTCTTATATTACTTAGTTCTACTAGAATACTTTGCTAGATAAAGATCTAGAAATAATTTGCGATATATCCTATATTGCTATACTATAACCCCTACTAGATCTTTTTACTGTTCCTAGAATAGTAAGAATTAGTAATACAAGGTTAAAAATGTTTAACTTTACTAAGTATAGATTATAGTACTAAGGTCTTAGGAGTAAGTATTATTCTATATTCTATAGAATTTCTAGATAACTATACCTTTACGTAGAAGTCGTCCTAGTAATTTTATTAATTTACTAGAAAAGCCTCTAGGCAACTATAACGCTTAGTAGCCCTACATAGTAGTCGAATACTTATAAGCCTTATCACTACTAATATACCACTTCTAAGTCGTAGTTCTAGGCCAAACATATTGAGTATAATACGTACAAGTCGTCCTAGTATTTTTATTAATTTATTAGAAATACTTCTAGGAAAGTATAACGCTTAGTAGCCCTATAAAGTAGTAGGACCCTAATACCCCTTATCACTACTAGTATAATACTTCTAAGTCGTAGTTCTAGGCCTAATATATCGAGTATAATATATAGAAGTTGTCCTATTATTTTTATAAATTTATTAAAAATACTTCTCGGCAAGTGTAACGCGATTGTAACGCTTAGTAGCCCTATAAAGTAGTAGGACCCTAATACCCCTCATCACTACTAGTATAATACTTCTAAGTCGTAGTTCTAGGCATAATTTATCGAGTATAATACGTACAAGTCGTCCTAGTATTTTTATTAATTTATTAAAAATACTTCTAGGCAATTGTAACGCTTAACAGCCCGAGTATAACGCTTAGCTACCCTATATGGTAGTAGGACACTTACAACCCTTATTATAACTAGTATAATACCTCTAGGTCGTAGATCTACGCCTAGTATATCGAGTATAATACGTAGAAACCGTCCTAGTATTTTTATTAATTTATTAAAAATACTTCTAGGCAAGTATAACGCTTAGCAGCCCGAGTATAACGCTTGGCTACCCTTTATAGTAGTGGGACACTTACAACCCTTATTAATAGTTATAACTAGTATAATAATTCTAGGTCGTAGATCTAGGCCTAATATATCGAGTATAATACGTACTAGTCGTCCTAGTATTTTTATTGATTTATTAAAAATACTTCTAGGCAAGTATGCAGCCCGAGTGTAACGCTTAGCTACCGTATATAGGAGTAGGACCCCTATAGCCCCTATTACTACTAGTATACTACCTCTAAGTCGTAGTTCTAGGCCTATTATATCGAGTATAGTACGTCGCAGTCGTCCTAGTATTTTTTTTTAATTTATTAAAAATACTTCTAGGCAAGTGTAACGCTTGGCTACCGTATATAGGAGTAGGACCCCTATAGCCCCTATTACTACTAGTATACTACCTCTAAGTCGTAGTTCTAGGCCTTTTATATCGAGTATAGTACGTCGCAGTCGTCCTAGTATTTTTTTAATATTTATTAAAAATACTTCTAGGCAAGTGTAACGCTTAGCAGCCCGAGTGTAACGCTTAGCTACCGTATATAGGAGTAGGACCCCTATAGCCTCTATAACTACTAGTATACTGCCTCTAAGTCGTAGTTCTAGGCCTATTATATCGAGTATAATACGTAGAAGTCGTCCTAGTATTTTTATTAATTTATTAAAAATACTTCTAGGCAAGTGTAACGCTTAGCTACCGTGTGTAGGAGTAGGACCCCTATAGCCCCTATTACTACTAGTATACTACCTCTAAGTCGTAGTTCTAGGCCTTTTATATCGAGTATAGTACGTAGCAGTCGTCCTAGTATTTTTATTAATTTATTAAAAATACTTCTAGGCAAGTGTGTAGCCCGAGTGTAGCGCTTAGCTGCCGTGTGTAGGAGTAACACACTGATAACCCCTATTACTACTAGTATACTACCTCTAAGTCGTAGTTCTAGGCCTATTATATCGAGTATAATACGTAGCAGTCGTCCTAGTATTTTTATTCATTTATCAAAAATACTTCTAGGCAAGTGTAACGCCTAGCAGCCCTAGTGTAACGCTTAGCAAACCTATATAGTAGTAGGACCCTTATACCCCCTATTACTACTAGTATACCACTTCTAAGTCGTAGTTCTAGGCCTAATATATCGAGTATAATACGTAGAAACCGTCCTAGTATTTTTATTTATTTATTAAAAATACTTCTAGGCAAGTGTAACGCTTAGCAGCCCTAGTGTAACGCTTAGCAGCCCTAGCCCGAGAAACCCTAAAACAAATAATAGCGACGGCGACGTAGCGAGGCCCTATTAAATACTAGACGATTCTAGCCGTCGTTTAGGCCCTATAACCCTCCTAGAACTATACTAATTACTCAAATTTAGTAACTTTTTATACTAGCCCTAAGCCCTATTTTTACTAGTAGAATAAATATATTTTTTTTAAGGGTAGATACTTTAATTCTATATTAGTAGAGAAAGAAACTTTAGGTATATACCTAAACTTTCGCTACTATAGACGATTTTTAACCGTTACCTACTCGCTATAAGATATATATATTTTTTAATATAGATACTTTAATACTATATTAGTACTAGAAGAGACTTTAAGTATATACCTAAACTTTTGCTACTACGGATATATTTCTATCCTAAGCTACTATAATATATATATATAATATAGGAGAGGAGAGATATCTACTACTACGACCTAACTTTAACTATATTACCGAATACTCTACTACTTCTTAAATAGGCTCTTAGCCTACTTCTAGTAACTACCGCCCGATAGACCCCGTAAATAATTATACGCCTCTACTTACTTCTCTATACTTAACTAATTAAATGCCCTTACGAACGCTACCTCGCTAGCCGCCCGAGAGCTATTAGGTACGAGAGGCGAACTAGGCAGGTTTAGGATAATAAACTTATTACGTAGACCCTTAATATTCGAGATAGCGCTAGCGATCTATACTCTATTCGGATCTAAAGATTCATTATTCGGGTAAAGGACGAGGAGGTATATCTAAGCGCTTAGATAGGTCGCTAGGATCTAGAGACGGCGAAGGATTACGTAGTAGATTATCGTTAACTATAGCTAGTAGTAGGACCGGAGGTAAGGGGTATAGCAGATCGCCGTTTGCCGTACCTAAAGGTAGAGGAGATAGAGGAGGCGATAGAGATAGTAGAGGACTATCTAGCGGCGATAGTAATATAGGAGCTTTCTTCTATACTACGGCTACCTTCTCCGCCTAGCGCTCCTTAAATACTATTAGTTAATCCTCGTAGTCCTCCTACTCCCTAATAAGGCTCTAAAGCTCGCGTAGAGACTTACGAACCTTAGCGCGGGCTAGGTCGGTCGCCTTTATAGCGTTTAGTTTCTAGTTTACTATAGTAACTAACTCGTCCTACTTGCTATTAATAATGCTATACTTAACCTCTTCGCCGAGGGATAATAGGTTAGGCTTCTAGGGCGGCTACTCTTCGTTATCCTCTATAGAAGGGATAGTATATATTAGAGAGAACGGAGGTCTCTCTTATCGGAGCTATAGAAGGACTACTATACTCTCCTTCTCTATAATATAGGCAAGGCTGTTAAGGATATAGTCGGATAGCGAGTCGACCTGGTAGTAGAACTAGGATACGACGTCTACAATTATAGTTAGTATTAACTTAGAAACATTTAGAAGAAACTTTAGGTATATACCTAAAGAGTGTAATAATAGGTATATACCTAAAGTTTTAATAGTAGAATATACTAGTTCTACTTAAGTGCGCTAGCTTTACGGTATCTATACGTATAAGCTAGTCGGCGTAATACTATACGAGGTTATTAACCTTATCTTAGTGTTAGGGCCAAAGAGGCTATACGTGATTGGTATGTAACTAGGCCGAGTGAAGCTAGGGTCTCGATGCCTTAGGTAGGGCTTGGCGCTTAGCGTTAGGCCAACTCTCCTGCCTTCCTCCCTCTCCTTCTAGATCCTTATCGAATACTACTTGTACCCACCACCACCCTATCTACCTGCTAACATACCCTTCTTATACAGTATTCGATCCACCCTTTAAGGGCAGCAGCTAGATAGTCCTAATTTCAAGCTTTTAGCGGTATAGCTACGAATAAGACTAATCTAACTATATTGCGCCCGAAGAACGGGACCTATACGTACTATTCTATCGAAACAACCGTACTAATCATTAAGCAAGGCCTTCTATACGGCCTATTATACTAAGTTAATCGCACTAGACCGATACCTACTACTTCCGCTATATCCGTATCTTAGGGGCTAATAATACATTATTAGTGTTACCCCCTATTACAATAGCCGGCTTATTACGAAACAACAACCGTGCTGCCGCTAGCAGCGCTAGCAACGATAATGCTAGTAGTATAGTGCCTACTAAAGTGCCTACTAGAGCACCTGCTAAAGTGCCTCCTACCGAAGAGCCTACTATAGGACCTACTAAAGAAGAACCTGCGGTTCTAGGTAACGACCTAGAATTGCCTGTCGACGACATTCTTAACAATATTGTTAACCGTCGATATAGCTAGCTAGCCTTTAGGCCCTAACTAGTAGGGAGACTCTAAGAAGCTACCTAAAACAGGCTTACTGCCCTACGTTAAGAACAACAGCTAAAGGATAATCTCCTCGAGATTCGCCGCCTTTAGGAGGCCCTAACAACTAACACTAAGCCGATAGCAGGGCCGTCCTTACTATCAGTCCTAGTTTAGAAGAAGGATACTAAACTTAAGGACTGCACCGTGTTTAATAGCTCTAGTCGAAAGCAATACAATAACTATATTCGTAACTGTAAGCTCAACTAGCGCAATATACCGAGAGCGCTGCTAGATAACTATTCCTTAGTTGTCTATGCTATGCAGTATATCAACGGCGACCCTAAGCGTATATAGGATAACTATTTTGATTCCCTTTACGACTAGACCGCTATTTAATAGCAGGATTACAAGACTATTATGCTAAACACCCTTAGCAACCCTATATTGCGCTAGTAGTACGCCTAAGACTAATACCTACGTGCTAAGTAAAAGGCCGACTAAACCTCTCGATCCTTCGAGGCCTATCTAAAGACCCTTAAGGACGATTTGCTACCTAAGACCGACTCTATCTAGATATCTGAGATACGACCTAAACTAAGATAGGAACTAGTCCTTGAATTGGACCGCCGCCGTGTGTTCGAACAGGCTAATCTTATACGCATTCAATTCATAGTTGAAGTAGAGACTATAGAGCGTATAGTATAGCTATAGCAACGGTTGGAATCTAAGATACGACTATCTACTAACCGTAGCCGCGGTAGAAACTAAGGAGGTACTCCCTAAACTAATACTGCTAATAATAGAAACAGTAACGACTAACGTAGAAGAGGCAGGGGCCGATACCGCGGTAGAAACCCCTAGCGAGGAAGAGGATAAGGAAGGGGCTTATTTCTATATATCCCTAATCGTTCATCTAATTCTAGCACTAATTCGAGCGGACCTAGCAGTGCCCTAACTAGATACAAGTGCTTTAATTGTGATAGTACTACTCATTTACTAGGCTAATGTAATAGGCCTCGAGACTAGGCCCGAGTCGACCGTACTACCGCTAAACACCGAAAGCATCTCTTAGCCGCTAATGCTACCCCTATTAGCCCTTCTAACTATTCGAAAAAAGAGTAAGCGCCGCACTAACTGTTAGCCTTGTGCGGCGTAAGACTATCGACATTGTGCTAGCTATTATACGCACCTGTCTCGTATCGGACTCGTATAGCAACAATTATAGAACTAAGGTTACGCTAGACCTAGGAAATTCAGTTAGTGCCCTTATCAGCTATCGCCTAGCTAAGCAATTAGACCTTCGACAACTGCCTAGGACTAACCTGCTAACCCTTGCTTAGTTTAATAACGCTCGGTACTTGACCTACGGAGCCTACTATATCTATATAGCTCTAAAGGACGACCTCGGAAATGAACGTATACTAAACTTCACTGCCTATACGGTGGACATAGACAGCCTCCTATCCGACATTGTTATTAGTAACCCTATTCTCAAGTACTATGCTATAGTTATAGACTTAGGCAGTCAATAATAGCGATTTAGAATCGCTAGGAAAGAGGACATTAAACACATCGATATTAGCGAGTGTCCTAATGATATTAGGGTCCTGTTTATTAGCAACCTGACACTAGCCTCCGCCTTAGCTGATCCGACTACCGACCTGCTCGGTAGTAATAACGATAAACCTATGCCCCCTAATAGTATAGACCCTAATTAGCTCGAACGTATACTAGTGCCTATTCGAGAGACCTATATTGATGTATTTAAACATCACCTAGCATCGATATTGCCTATATTCAAGGAGACAGATTATAAGATTGATATTATAGAGGGTAAGGAGGTTCCTTTTAGCCCCCTCTACAACCTTAGTAAACGAGAGCTTGCTATATTGCGTAAGTACCTAGAGGAAAACCTAGCTAATAGTCGCATTCGGTACAGTAACAGCCCTGCTAGCGCCCCTATCCTATTCGTACTAAAGAAGGATAGTAGCTTGCGCCTCTATGTCGATTATCGTAGGCTTAATACTGTTACTATTAAAGATCGCTGTCTACTTCCTCTTATTAATAAGACCCTCGATCGCCTTTCTAGTGCCTACTACTACACTATATTGGATATTAAGGACGCCTATTACCGCATTCGTATTCGTAAGGGCGATGAATAGAAGACAGCCTTTCGTACTCGCTATAGCTATTTCGAGTACTTGGTTATGCTATTTAGGCTAGCTAATGCCCCTACTACATTCTAGTCCTATATTAATCGGGCCCTATTAGGCCTATTGGATCACCTCTATATGGTTTACCTAGATAACATCCTGGTTTATATACACTTACCTAATATTACAGAGCACTAGGCTGCAGTCCGCAAGGTCCTTGACCGCCTACGAGCCTATAGACTATATTGCAAGCCTTCTAAATGTACCTTTGCTGCTAAGGAGGTGGCCTTCCTTGGTTTTATCGTATCAACTAATAGTATTAAGGCTAATCCTAATCGAATTAAGACTATTACTAAATAGCTAATACCCACTAGTATTAAAGAGCTTCAATTATTCCTAGGTTTTGCTAACTTCTACCGTCGATTTATCGAAGGTTACTCGCGGCACGTAATACTACTGACTAAGCTTACTAAAACCAAGGCTAACCCGACTAGAGAATTTAAATAGACTAACAGAGCACAAGCCGCTTTTAACGGTCTAAAGCGACGCTTTACTAAAGTCCCCTTGTTATACTATTTCGTGCTAAACAAGCAGATCCGAATTAAGACTAACGCTTTACAGTTCGCTATATCGGCTATTATGTCCTAGCAATTAGATAATAACCATTACTAGCACCCGATTGCCTTCTTCTCGAGGAAGATAATTGATATAGAGCGTCGCTACGAGACATATAAGCAAGAGCTCCTAGCTATTGTCGAGGCCTTTAAGCACTAGCGCTACTATCTCGATAGTGCTTAGCATACCATTTAGGTCTACACAGACTATAACAACCTCCGTAGCATTACTAAGGTTACTAGGGTTATAGGTCGATAGGCTAGATAGGCCGTCTACCTCGCCGGGTTTGATTTTAATGTATTATACCGGTTAGGCGTAAGTAACCCTACTGATAGCCTATCGAGGCGACCTAATTACGACAGCGAAACCTAATACATTAATTCTTTGTTTCCAACCCTGTAGCATAAGATTGCTATAGCCCGTGTTGTTAATAAGCAAGCGTAGGATAAGCGGCTTACCGGACTCCGCGACGGCTTGAAGTATATTGATACTCTTACTATATTAATAGTACGTATTAAGGCAAGAGCCAAGGATACAGATAGGAGAAGTTATAATAACTCCCTAGTCGATATCGCCGTATACAGTAACAGCGATTAAAGCACTAATATAGTTAATCCGGCTACTAGTGCTATTAGATATATATAATGCGTACCTCGTTTAATAGCGAGGGTGCTATTAAATAACCTTGCAAATAGGGATAGTTAATCGTTTATAGATAAGCTGTTACGGGCTTAGTAGAGGGACGCCTTTGCTGCTGAACGTATAGACAAGCTTGTAAGTAGGCGAAAGACTCGATCTAGCAAGAGTAACAACTAGTCGATCGATAACAAAGGTTATTTAAAGTTCAAGGGCAGATACTATGTCCCCGCTAAACATTCGATCCGATAAGAGCTTCTTAAGCGACACTATAATAGTGAGCTTGCCGGTTACTATAGTATAGAGAGGTCGCACGAGCTACTATCGCGCACATACTACTAGCTAAATAGTAAGCGGGATATAAAGGAATACGTTAATACGTGTGCTATATATCAACGTGTTAAGGCACTAAAACATTAGCCTTTTAGCGAGTTGTCCTCATTACTAATCCCTTATAAGCCATTTGCAGAGCTTATAATAGACTTTATTATAGGCCTTCTACCTGCTAAACGTAGGGGCAGCAAGGACATCTTCGATACTATCCTTGTTATAGTAGATCGGTTTACTAAAGGCGCTCGATATATCCCGGCACGGAAGGATTGGACTGCTATTAACATAGTAGAGGCTCTATAGAGCAACATCTTCTATACCTATTAGGGGACCCCTAAGGGGATAGTCTCTAACCGGGGTACGACATTTACATCCTATTATTAGAGCGAGATATGCCTATAGCTGAGACTAAAGCATCGGCTATTAATAGCCTTCTATCTATAGACTAACGGTCAAACAGAGAGGTAGAATGCTACGCTATAGCAGTACCTGCGTAGCTATATTAATAAGAACCCTAATAACTAGGTTAATCTCCTACAACTAGCCGAATTCGTGTACAACAATAGTATCCACTTATCTACTAAGGTGTTACCTTATTTCGCTATAATAGGAAGCAACCCTACGCTACTATAAGACCTATTTACCTCGCTCGAGGCCGAGCGTAAGGAAAGGGAAGCGCGTTAAGTACCCGAAACACTAGCGGCTATTAAGAGGGTTTAAAAGATGCGAGAGATTTACGCTAAGTTGGCTAACAAACTAGCAAAGGCCTAGGCATATTAGAAGGCCTACTATAACAAACACTATACGCTAATAACCTTCAAGCAAGGCGATATAGTTATGCTAAGCACTAAGAACCTCCGTATCCGCAAACACCTATTACCTAACGGCAAAACAAGGCCCAAGCTCGCACTAAGATATATTAGCCTATTCCGCATTCGAGAAGTTAAGGGCTCCTCCGCATAGGCCTATTAGTTGTAGCTCCTACCTTATTACACTATCTATAACACCTTCTATGTATCCCTTCTTAAGCCGTACTACCTACGCGAAGGGGATGAAGCCCCTACAGAATACGAAGACATACTAGCGGATAGTAAGGAGCTGTGGTCCGTAGAACGTATCCTAAACCATCGGACTAGACAAGGCAAGAAGGAGTACCTATTAAGATAGCAAGGCTATTCACTAGAATAGGACTTATAGGAAGCTAAAGACTCCTTTAAGGACATAACCGAGTTATTGGATAAGTATTAGACTAGCGTAAAGAACAAGAAGAAGGCTAAAAGCTTATAATGTTACTACTAAGGCCTAGGACTAATGCTACCCCCGGGGTACTATTAGCTAACCAATTAGGAGCAAGCAATTGTTAGCAATAAAGGACAATGAGACTATACTACTATAGAATCTACCTCTTCACTAGCGCACCTTACTAGCGTACCCTATAAGACCCTTCTCTTAGCGCCCCCTCTTATTCCTTTATTCTATCGAAGCCCTAAGGCCTAAGCGATCGATAAGGGCGATACGCGCGCGCGCGTGCGAATAACGGTAATAAAGATAATAGCGTCGCGCTACGAGCTAGCGAAGGACGGCGCGGCCGGCGCGGCTATATTAGTAACAGTATTGCGGGGTATATTACTGTTTGAGAAAGGAAGGACACCGCTATATTAGTAACGGTATTACCGAGTTATTGTTAGTTGAAGAAGGAAATTAGAAGCAAGATAAAGTTGGCGCTAAGACGGCTAGTACCGCTATTATTAACATTACTTGCTATTATCGCTGCACTTGCGAAGGCAACCTTACCTATACTACGAGCCTAAGGCACCTTTAGTCAAAGGTTTGATTAAAACTTTAAGGCTAAGTTAAAACTTTAAGCCGCCTAAAAAGATTAAGCGACTAATAGACTAACTAAGGGCAAAACTATAGAGCTAAGCTAGCCGGGGTCGATCTTGCGGATAATAGGTTACTCCTCGATCTTTCCGACCCTTTAAGCGAGGCGAACCTCTACTACTGCACTTATAATAGCCTTCACCTATAGAAACTAGAAGAACTAAGTTTTTTAAAAAGATATGATTAGTTGACACTTAAAGGCTGCCAAACCTAACCAATTTAGGCTAGTGAAACTACGACAGTAAATAATAGCCCTCGTAATAACAAGAACAACCCTCGGAAGCGGATAAACCCTCGGAGCGGACATTTCTAGGTCTGTTAGAGTAGACGCAAAGAACTCGTACGACATTACTTAGAACGGAGGCAGTGCTGCAATACCTCGTACGCCTACCTATTATAGCAGGGAAGACGCGCTCGTATTATAATTAGTCGATAGTCCTCAATTCTTGTAGCTTTATATCCCTTTACTTTATTATATATAAGGATAGCGCAGTTAGAGTTGGACGTTATATTAGAAAGTGAGGTTTAACATAGTTATATAATTAGGTAGTTAAGTGTTCAATTTAGCGCGAGCTAAGTAGTCTATTAGACTTACTAAGTTAGCAGCAATAGAGGTCGAAATTAACAGGCTACGAGGGCGCGGCCTTTAGAAGGGAAGCGTGTGTTAGGGCTAAAGAGGCTATACGTAATTGGCATATAACTAGGCCGAGTGAAGCTAGGGTCTCGATGCCTTAGGTAGGGCTTAGCGCTTAGCATTAGGCCAACTCTCCTGCCTTCCTCCCTCTCCTTCTAGATCCTTATCGAATACTACTTGTACCTACTACCACCCTATCTACCTGCTAACATACCCTTCTCACACTTAGTCGATAAACAAGGGCCTAGTTTTATGCTAGAGGTACTAGCGGTCCTCGATATGCTTAGCGACTAGCTTAATATTAACCTTATCTACTCGGGCGGGGTCTAGGTCTACGTTAACGAGCTAAGGGTCGTTGTCTAGGTTACTCTTCTCCTAGACCTATCCGATAACCTTACGAGTAACCGCCCTACTATATACTAAACGGTATAGCGTCTTATTAGGTAATAAGTTCTTCGCTATAGGATCCTTAATATCGGACTAAGAAAAGTTAGTACGAGGGGAGCGTACGCTATATATAGTACGTAGTAGGGCGTCGGCTATAACCGTATAGATACGCGTCTCGATAGACTCTCGAATAAGACTAGTTAGCGCCTCCGCGGCGTCGTTGTCGCGCTATTTAGCATTATTATTTTAGAATAGATAGTCTCGTATAATAACCTCTATATCTTCTAGACTAAGGGTATAGGTAGAGCGAATCTGCTTAAGGAACCGTACTTCGTATTTGTACTATAAGGCCGCCGCCTAATCGATAGTTTCGTCGATATTTAAGATATAGACCGTTACTAGGTATTCTTAGCCTATACGGTAAAGTCGACCGCTAGCTTAAGTCTTAATATAGAACGAAACGGCGTCGAGTATAACTATATAGTAAGCTACCTTCTAGTAGTTAGCGGACTCGGCGCCTATACGCGACAATATAATTATAACGCGGACGTTAGAGTCGTTTAGGAAAGCGCGCTCGGCTAAGACGCGGCTGCGATTGCTAATACTAGCGCGGATTATAATATATTCGATCTAGAGTAGGCCGTATATAGCCTCGATAATTAAGAGAGAGATAGGTTCGTAGGCCTAGACTACGAGTTTTAGTAACTAGATAAGTACGACGTTACGGAAGATCTCTAGGAAGGTATAATACTTCGGCGATAGGCAGTAGAGGAAGTTAAGGTAGCTAAATCGATCGGAGGGCGGTAGCGTCTAGAGGTCGCCTTTAAGCGATATATAAATATACGTAAAAGGGTCGATAGAGCTATTAGTCCTATAATAAAAGGTTAGCAATATCTAAAATATAGAAACTTTAGGTATATACCTAAACTATAGCTAAAAAAGGTATATACCTAAAGTTTTAGAAAACTTATAGTAAGTTAATAAGCTTAGCGCTCGTATCTAAGCGGCGTCTTAGTATAACCGAGCTAGTAGGGTTATTAGAGGTTAGTATAAGCTAACGGCGTAGGCTAGTAGTATAACCGGTCTTATCGTCTTCGTCTATAGTATAGAGACGCTTACTCTCTACCATATTAGTAAACTACTTATAGGCTATATTATAGATTGTATAGCTAGTATCGTCTATACGAATCTCGATATTATAGAAGTATATAGGTAGGATATCGGTACCGATACGATAGTCGACGCTATTCGCTATAAGTGTTTAGCCCTTAATATAGCGGATTTAGACTAGACCTAGAAGCAGTAGTATTACGAAGCCGATATTAGCCGTACTACCTATCGCCTTATAGATCGCTTTAGGATAGAGCGTAGCTAAGTAGTACTAGTTAAGTAGGAGATTTAGGTAGCCCGTAAGCCTATACGGGGTATCTAGAATCTTACTCTAGTTACGGTCGTATAGTATCTCGAACTTATAAGATAGACGTCTATATTCGTCGACGTCTAGGCTATTCTTCTTAATACTAGAACCTAAATCTAGGAGGTTCTTAACTTAGCGCTAACTAAAGCGGACAATCGATATTATATTATATACGTAGTTACGAATAACCGTAGCCGTAACGATAGCTATACTATTCTACAGTCGTAACTTATATAGTACGTCGGTCTAGTTTGCCCTAGAGTTGCCTACCGTATAACCCTCGTTAGCTGCGATAAGAAAGAACGAGTCCTCTAGGATAAGTAGAACGTTTAATATTATAAGCTCTGCCTACTAGAGGTCGGCGAGCGTAGTACCTCTATCCTTGTCGTCTAAGATATCGCCCGCTTAGCCGTCGGCGTCCTTATTATCTTCGTTATAAGCTATAGTGCGCTTCTTAGAGACCCTAACGGTCTGTCCGACCTCGAGGATCTATCTAGGTAGTGCTTAGTAGGTAGTAAGTACTAGATTTCGCGATATTTGTTTATTATCGCCGTTCTAGGAGGCTAACTAGCTCTTTAGAGCGTCGAGGTTTGTAGGGATAGGCGTAGACTTAGTAAACTAATTATCTCGCTAATTCTTCTTAATACCGAGTAAATAGAACGTATATATATATATATAGATATACTTAGAACGGTTACTATCTAGATCGTAGAAGTATATACCGGTATTAGTAAGCTAAGCTATAAAACTATTCGGTAGGTAGACGATAATCGGTAGGCGGTACTTAGAGTGTAGACTAAGAGTCGCTATAACCTCGCGCGTAGATGCTTTACGATTAAATGCCTCGTCGCTCGCTTATATCTTCTCGATAATATCTGACTTCTTAGGCGCTTAGTTAGGGGGAAACTAGTCGCGATAGGCTACTAGGTACTTCGTAGTAGCTATATTTATTACGAAGCCTATACGGGTACGGACCTTATCTATATAAGAGAAGTTAGTAAAAGTTTCGTTAGTAGGAAGGAACTTTAGGTATATACTTAAAAATTACAACGATCGGAAATAATAAAACTTTAGGTACGTACCTAAATCTCGTAAGAATAGGTACGTACCTAAAGTTTTATAATAAATCGTAGAGAAAACTTACTATCGTAGATATTAATCTAGCGGGTAGTCTCTTTCGCTATTTCGTATATAGTAACGAGGACCTAAATAGTCTTACCGAGGCTAACGTCGTCGCCTATAATAGCGAACCGAGCGGGAGAGAGCATTATACGCTTAAGGTACGCTATACTAGATACCTACTAAGGCTACAAGCTTAGCCCGTAGTATATAGCCTTAAATCCTAACTTAGTAAAGCCGTCTAGTACGCTTAACGTTTCGGGTATAATACCGAGCGTAGCGTAGGCGTCCTCGAACGTAGGTGCCTTAGCGCTCTTCTAGTTTATAGCGGAGTTAATAAGCGCAAATATCTTACTATCGATAACTAGGGTACTATCGGTATTATAGGCGCTAGTACGCTTGTTATTAGTGTCTTCGGCGTACCGCTATTACAAGGCTTATATATCGCTTACGTTAACCTTAGGTATTACGGTATCGAACCCTAGGCGCTCGATCTTAGTAGGATCGCTAAATAGCTATAGATATAGACGTACGCTACTAGTAGTATTAATAATATTATTAATATAGGTAATGCGCGCCTCGTTATTAGCAAAGTTATCTAGGCGTAGGCTAGTCCCTAGATTTATATTACCGCGCTTAGACAAAATGTCGAAGGTCTTAAGCGTAGCATCCGGGTCGGTATTAGCTTATATACGCTATATCTCCGTAGTAGCAGATCTATCGTAGAGACCCTTCTTCGCGAGGTCTAGCAATTACTCTATAATATTGCCTATACGCTCGTCCTACTCCTTAGTATTTACTTAGCTAGCCTTCGGGTTAATATAGACCGGAGCAGAGATGTTAGCGACGCGAGAGGCACGTACCGGCTCGAGGGATAGGTTAACCTAGGTACTATTCTTATTCTTTATCTTATTATATAGGTAGAGGAGTAGCAATCCTCGATAGAGGTCCTCTCCGTATATATCTAGGCCTAGAACTAGGTAGACTAGCGGTAGAGTAGGTCTGTAGAGCGTAGTAGAAGTACCTACGAAGAACGTAGGAATATACGCCGGATCTAGCCGATCGATTATAGGATCGAGGGAGCTAAGAATAACCTTTATCTTTTATATAGCGCGGATATAGACGAATACTATACGCTTTAGGTTGCCCTTAATAGTATCGGGATAGCGTACGCCTAAGAGAGCGCGATCTACGACCTTATCGTCCTCTTCGATTATACTCTCTACCTTAATCTAGCCCTTAGTAAAGCTAGCGATAGTCCTAAGAACCTTATACGGCGTAAGCTAGAGTTTATAGCTATACTAGTTACCGACCTTAGTCGCGTCGATATCTATCTTATCGTCGTCTTACTCTACTATATCGGCTAAACCTTTAGTATCGTCGCTATCCTCGACGAGTTCTAATAAGACCGGCTACTTACTATTAGCCTTAGTCGATTTAGGTTTGCGGCGAATACTAGCTAGAGGTCTAGCGTACTTATCCGACGCGCCTATATATTTACTAAATGTTCTCTATAATAATAACTTAGTACTAGTCTAACGAGAGAATTAAGAATATAAAGACTTTATATTATAGGCTAAGACTATATTTACTTACCTAAGATACAGCGTCTGACTATATCGGAGTAAAAGTTAGTATGCCCTATATCCTTGAAAAGTAAGGATTATAGCGAATAGCTACTTGTTATTTAGCGGTCCGGGCCTAGTCGCTTTTACTGCGATGCGTTTAGACGCTGTACGTAAAAGCCGGCTCGGGCCGTCCCGCCGAGCCGTAGCAAGCAATCTATAGTACTTAGACGAGCCTCTCTCGCGCTCTCTTAGATACTTCGTCGACGTCTTAAAATAATAACGTCTTAATACTATTTACTCCCGTTATACTACGTCGACCGTATAAAACATATAACGCGTTATAATAACGTAGGCGCTTACAAAGAGTAGACCTAGCGCGCTACGACAGCGCCGATAACTAACTAAACTAAATAGCATACCTCGAGTGCTAACTTAACGTGTCTACGATATAGATCCGACCGTATAGCGCAAGGCTACTAGTTACTAAAGCAACTACGGCGCGTAGTAGAACTAATAGCAGGTCTAGCGACCTCGAAGAAATAGAGATAAGTATCTTAGACTTTTATATGCCTTAGTCTCTTAGATAGAAGCCCTATCCGGCACCTAAGAATAGTCTAATACTAAGAGCGCCTAGGCGTACGACTAACGACGAGATAGCGCGAATATACGGCGAAGGTAGTACGCGACTAAGTCTATCGCGTAACTCGATCCTTCTAGAATAGTTGTTTACTAATCGTCGCGAATCGCAAACTCTCGACTCGACCTAATAGCAACCTAATAGCTAGTATATATAGCAAGAGAAGGACATTGTAGGTAAGCTGCCCGGTATCGACGAGAATGTAGAACTGTAGCCTCGACTTAACCTCGCTAAGTTAAGCCGAGCTAAAGATATTAAGGAAGTAGATAATATCTACTAGATTTATATCCCTCTTCCTAATAAAGAGACTAACGATAAGAGTACTCTAGAGCTAAAGACAGTACGCTATATATATATTAAGTATAACGACCTATAGAACATAACTATAGAAGGTCTAAAGGAGTAGTTTAATACAGAGTCGTATAGTAAAGCCCTATACGCCCTACTCTATATTATCGCTTATAACTTTAAGCGATCTCTCGTATAGACCTAGGCTCTAGATAAAGCTAATCTACTAAACTAGAAGAAACTCTCCGACCTCTATACCCTTTACGATATAGTTATGCCTATATACTAGTAGCAAGGCGATAAGCTTAATACTAAGAATAAGCTAGTCGATAAGTTATAGAAGAAGGTAGACAAATATAAGCAGTATCTTACCGAGTATAAGGGCTAGTTAAAGGATACTAAGTAGAAGGCCGAAGGCGCCTTTAGTTAACAGGACTTAGATAAACTAAATAAGGCTTACGCTAAAGAAGTTAGTAAGTTAAAGACTTAACTCGAGGAAGTATAACGCAGTCGTGCCCGTAGTCGTAAACCTACTCCGACCGGTCGCTCCGCTTCCTTACTATTAATAGAGCGCTATCGTAAGAAGCGCGAAGGTACTGAAGACAAGGAGTTAGATAAGGGCAAAGGCTTAGATAGGAAATTGGATAAGGACTCTAAGAAGAAGAAGAAGACTATCGACGTTTCTAGAGATAACCCTTCCTCTTCCGACGATAGCGACTCTTTAGACTCTAACTCTAGAGACGAATCGGATAATAAATCTAACTCTAATAGCGATAGCAGCACCTATAGAAAGAAGAAAGCAGATAAGGGTCTAGTTAACTACGACAAGTCCCTTATATCTAGCTCGAAGACCTATAGTAGCGGAAAGGATATCCGCGTTAATATCTTCTTAAACGACGGCAAGCTCTTATATAAACAATAGGAGTTGCAAGTCGAGAACAAGCTAGATTCTATAATCTTCCGAGATAAGAACAGCTGTCTACGCTACCTATACAACTTAATAGGTAGCAAGGTATAGATTGCGCTAAAGCCGCGTATTCCTTCGAAGATAAAGAAGAAGGGTATTGCTCCTTTCCTATTAGTCGCTAGCTTATTAAAGTTTATACGAACTAACTACGGTATTTCGAACAAGGACGGTAAAGTATATAGCAACTTCTTTACGCTAAAGCAGTAGGAGGGAGAACGTTTCTCTACCTTCTATACGAAGTACTAGACCGACTATACTTATATCGAGATAAAGTAGAAGACGGAGATCCCTCTCTTTATTACTAAGCTTAATAAGGCTTATATAGAGAAGTTTATTACTAGAGATGTCCCGAAGAAGTTATTAAAGATTATTAAGAAGTATTAGATCTTAGAGTAGCAGTTTAATTAGTATAAGGAGACCTATAAGAAGCCTTCTCGCACTACTAGAAACAACTTAGCTCCGAAGAACCCGTCGAACTCTAACACGACTACCGGAGGCTCCGTACCCGCTAAGAACTCGACCTCTACGGACAATAAGAAGTTATAGGAGGCTCGTCCGGCTAAGTATAAGGACCTTCTAGTACTAAGCAAGGATTACCGCGTTGCGCTAATAAAGGAGGGCAAGTGCCTAAAGTATTAAGAGAAGGGTTATATAAAGAACAGCCTAGACTACCCTCTTAAAGACTTCTCTATACTAAAGATGCCGTGTGCGGCAGGCAGTTCTATTACCGAAGCGGAGGTAGAAAATGCGCAGTCTACTACTTAAGCGTAGCAAGTAGTAGACTATAAAAGGAAACGATATCTATACTATTACGAATAGCTAAGGTACAAGCACCTAAAGACCCGTTAGAACTCCCTAAGATCGGAGACTATATAGTAGCATAAGGTGAAGCATAAGGCATAGAAGTAGAAATATATCTAGACGATAGATCAAATATAGAATACGTTAACTCCTTATTTGCGTATAAGAACAACCTTCCGATAAAACGCCTCGAACACCCGATAGTTATCGGACTCGCTAACGGTAGTACCTTATTGTTCTTAATTACCTATATGTCTAAGTTCGAATTCGAACTTGATAGGCACAAAGAACTATTACGATACTAGGTTACTAACATCGATTACGATATTATATTAGGACGGACTTAGTATAACAAGCACTAACTAACTAAGAAGTACGAAGAAGGATTAGTAATCCTCTAAGATCTGAGATATAACTATTACTTTAAAGGTAAGCGACCTCTTATAGGCCTAACCTTATAGATAAAACGTAAGGCCTTACCTTCGAAGCTAATCGGAGACTAAAAGGAACCCGGCCCTGTTTAGGTTAGGATTAAGAAGGTAGATATTAAAGAAGTAGGCCCTCGCGCCTTCGGTATATATACGCGTTAGAAGGGCGCGATTGTTAACGCTATCTATATCAATCCTGCTAAAGTATATACCGCGAAGACTCCTACGGACCCGTTTATAGCCTATATACTACTAGTACATTCTATAACCGCAAGACCTATACAAAGTAGCAATTCTACCTTTATATACGCTATATACGTATATACCTTAGTAGCTAAGACTATTAATCGTATAAAGACAGGGAGACTTACGGCGTACGCTATAACGGCTATAGACAAAGATTAGTTTATAAAGGGCAAGGACAAGAATCAAGACCCGAAGCAGTTTATACTATAAGTCTACTATCGGTAGGAATATATATTCTCTCGTTACGCTACTAACGAGCTGCCCCTAAGACGTCCTAGTATAGATTATAAGATTAAGCTTAAGGAGGGAGTAGTCCTACTAAAGAAGCGGCTATATAATATGTCTGCTAGTAAGTAGGAAGTAGTTAAGAAGTAGATCGATAACTAACTCGAGAAAGGCAATATCTAGAAAAGTAACTCCCCTATAGCATCTCCGGTACTAATTGTTCGGAAGCCTAGCGGAGGCCTTCGAGTATATATCGACTATAGAGCCCTTAATAAAGTTACAATCAAATCGAGGTACCCGATACCCTTAGTATAGGAGACTATAAATCGCATCTCTAGAAAGAAATAGTTTACTAAGCTAGATGTAATTGCCGCCTTTAACCGTATTCGGATCGCTTAAGGAGACGAATAGAAGACCGTATTTACTACTCGTTACGGACAGTTTAAATGTATAGTTATACCTTTCGGGCTATATAACGCACCCGGCACCTTCTAATCGTATATTAATAACTCGCTTCGGAAGTTCCTTAATAACTTTGTATCCGTATATCTAGATAATCTTCTAATCTTTAGCGATACGTATAAGGAGTACGTTAAGTATATATAACGAGTACTAGAAAAGCTAGATATAGCTAGCCTCTAACTAGACATCGATAAGTGCGAATTCTACGTATACGAGACGAAGTACTTAGGATTAATTATCAGTATAGACGGTATTAAGATAGATCCTAAGAAAGTAAGCGCTATATAAGAATAGTAGGAACCTAGGAATGTAAAAGACATCTAGTTATTCTTAGGGTTCGCTAACTTCTACCGACGTTTTATCCGCAACTTCTCTAAGATTGTAGCTCCTATAGTACGCTTAATAAGAACGAAGGACCCGAATGTAACTTAGGACTAGAATAAGGATTGTCGGAAGGCATTTAAAGGGCTAAAGGTAGCTTTTACGGAGGCACCTACGCTCGCTTACTTCTATACTAGAAGAGAGACAATCCTAGAGACCGACGCTTCCGATTACGTAACGGCGGCAGTCCTATTATAGAAGGGAGATAATAGGATCCTCCGCCTAGTCGCTTTCTTATTGTATAAGATGTCGCTAGCTAAATGTAATTACGATATATACGACAAAGAGTTAATAGCGATCGTTAGGGCATTCGAAGAATAGAGGCTAGAACTTATAATAAGCGAGTACGACGATAAGCTCCGTAAGGACAAGCCGACAATAGTATTCTCTAACTATAAGAATTTAGGGCACTTTATAATAACAAAGGAGTTAAATCGCAGACAAGCTCGATACGCCGAATTCCTATCTTAGTTTAACTTTAAAGTAGTATACCGACTAGGAGTTTAGGGCACTAAACTAGACTCTTTAACGAGACGATTATAAGACCTACCGTAGGACGAGAATAACCTAAGGGTATAGGCGTAAAGATAGACAATCTTTAATTCGGATAGAGTACTATATATTTTATCGAGTATCCTCTCGAACGCGCTATAACGCGAGACGAATATAACCGAACCCGAGGATATTACTCTTAAAGATTATATCCGGATCCTCTACGCCGAAGACCCTAATATATTAGAGGCAGTCTCGCAATTAGAGCTGTCTAAACTATGCCTATATCTAAAGCGATATAAGATTAGGTTCTAAGATACTACGACGGTAGGAGGACTAATCTATATAAAGAACCGATATAATAAGTACTACTTGTTCCTACCTGCTAGCGAAGAGAACCGAGTCCGTACGAGGGTAATCCGAATAATATATAATACTCCTTCTACTAGTTACCCTAGAAGAGTAAAGACTCTCGACTTCTTAATAAGAGAATATATCTAGCTAGGCATATTAGGCTCTATAAAGAGGTTCCTCCGCAACTGTTATATTTATAGGCGTACGAAGCTAGACATAGTATAGTACTTAGGTCTCTTACGGCCTATACTAATACCCTTTAAACTATAGGACGATATAGCGATAGACTTTATCGTAGAATTGCCGATATCTTAAAGCCGACTAGACAAGCAAGTCTATAAGAACACGCTTACCGTTATAGACCGACTTAGTAAACGCAAGTATATAATTCCCGTTACGTCGATAGAGGCTAAGTATATTGCTTATATGTATCTCCGCTTCGTATACTGCTATTACGGTCTACCTCTTTCTATTACGTTAGATCGAGGGTCGTAGTAGATCTTAGTATTCTAGCGAAGGTTGTATTAATTACTAAATATCGAGAGAACGATATCGTTAGCCTATTATCCGGAGACCGATAGATAGAGCGAGATTACGAATAAGGCTATAGAACAATATCTGCGAGCCTATATTAACTATATATAGGATAACTAGGTTAACTAGATACCTCTCGCTAAATTCGCCTTAAACAACTATATTTCTAAGACAACTAGAGTGTTACTATTCTACGTAGAAATAGGCCGCAACCCTCGGTCTACGACTACGGACTTCACGAAGCCTATAAAACTAATGCCTACTAAGTAACGTATTAACGCCTATAAAGCTAACAAATTCGCTAAGTAAATAGAGACTTTAAAGGAGTAGCTTCGCGAGAATATGTAACTTATATAAGCAACCTATACTAATAATACGAATATATATCGACAACCGGCGCCTACCTTCGAGAAGGAAGACATAGTCTTTATAAATATAAAGAACTAGAAGACAGCGCGACCTACGAAGAAGCTCGATAATAAATAGGTAGGACCCTATACTATCTCTAAGGTTCTACTAGCTAATATGTATAGACTCGACTTCGACGATAGCGCGTATATCGGTCTCGCTAACGCCTTCTACTCTAACCTCTTACGACCTATAGCGACCGATCCGATACCCGATTAGAACCTACCGCCTCCTCTACCGATTATAGTTGTCCGCGAAGATAGCGCTAAAGAAGAGGATTACTTTAAAGTCGAAGAGGTTTTAGATAGTAAAATGCGTATATCGCGCGGACGGGTACCTAAAGGTAGAAAGAAAGAGAAGCTATAGTATAAGGTAAAATAGGTTAGATATAAATATAATAAGGCAACTTAGGCGCCTACTAGCGATATACTCGACACTACTGCCGCCTCTATCGCAGACTTCTATTATAATAACCCTACGAAGTATAAACCGGTCGGCTTCCTTCCTCCTAAGGGCTAGATTCTAAATAAGAATGCGCGTAGTATACGGCTGCTAGGACTAGGGCTAGAGCAACTACGGTAGACGGAAGATGCTCCTACGAAGGATATAGAACTTACTAAGTCTACTATAGCGACGCTACGGCGGAGCGCTCGCCTCGTTAGAATAGTAGTAGCGGCGATAACAGCCCTCGTAACTAATACGTTACTATAAGTAGTCGCGACCGATAAACGCATAGGGCCTTTAGCTCTGCTCGTAGAGGCTAGTTATATAACTATACCTTAGGAAAAGAGACCTTTAGCTTAGGCGCTAGCTTCTAAATAGGTAACTATTAATAGAAGCGCTATTAATAAGCGTTACTATCCCGGCTGTTTTAATAACGGTACCACTGCTATAGATTTTAATAACAAAGTTAATCCGATTAAGACTAAAACTGTTAGTTCCTAGGTCCCGTAGGGTATTAAGAGCGCAAGTCCTAGCTAAGTTAATTTAGTACCGGAGGGATTAACGGAGACTGTTTAGACCCCTATAGCGGTATAGCGATTTAAAGATAGACTTTGGAGCCAAGACTTTCGTTTATAGAACGCCGATTTAAAGGGGGGGGGGGGGGGGGTAGTATTACAGGCTAAGACCGTATTTACTTACCCGAGACACGTAAAAGCCGGCTCGGGCCGTCCCGCCGAGCCGTAGCAAGCAATCCGTAGTACTTAGACGAGCCTCTCTCGCGCTCTCTTAGATACTTCGTCGACGTCTTAAAATAATAACGTCTTAATACTATTTACTCCTATTACACTTTAGGCGTATACCTAAAAGGTAAACCTTCGATAAAACTTTAGGTACGTACCTATTTAATACGTAGAATAGGTATATAGATAGATATTTCATTTGCCTGTTATAGTGCCTTTCGGCCTATATAGGTCTGTTTCTATGTATTGTTTTAGGTAGGAAACCAACTTGGTTAGTAAAAACCTCCCTCCTGTCCTATTTATAAGTGTTAATCTTCCTCGTTTCCTTGTTTTCCTTCCTTTAGGGTACACTAGTGTTATAGTTGTTACCCTCTAACTACCTTGCCTGCTGCCTTGCCCTTCTTTCCCCCTCTTCTTCCCTCCTTCTTATCTACTCCTTAGTTTCCCTTGCTAGTACGAATTGTTATATAAATCCCTATTTAATGATCCACTTTACTATCCTCTTTAGGTCTTCTTTGCTCTAGATTAGCTTGTCGTATTCCCTTTCTATTGCTTTTAGTCTCTAATTACTTCTGCCTTCTAACTATTAAGGGCAGACTAGCAGTATATGCTTAGGGTTCTAAGATTGGTAGCTATATTAGTAAGCTCTGCTTTCAATTCCTAGGACGTTTCTTCTAAACAGGTAAGATCTAAGTCTAATGTGTTTAGATCTAGTTTGGATAGCTAGGCTTGCCTCGGCCCTGTTTAGGTCCTTATAGAGCTAGTAGTTGTATTAACCAAATTTAATTAGTGCCTTTAGGGTTCCTAGTCTAACTTATGTTTTGTTCTATTCCTGCTCCTATAGGTATCTAGCAATTGATTCTACTAGGCTTTGTTTCTCTCCCTTTAGCTTGTCTTCCTTTAGCCTTATGTTTAGTCCCTAAAGCTCTTTCTCTAGCATTTCTCTTATTAAGACTCTATATTGCTCTAGGTCTTTAACTTTCTAGGGAGTTATTTGTAGTCTGTCTCGCCTCCTAGTCCTAATGCACTAGGCTTTTATCTTGTCTAGTGCCTTTTAGATAGTCTGTTAGGCTAGGTATTCTATTATCTTTGCTATATATTAGTGTCTTAGTCCCTTGAAGTATTGTTTGATTAGTAGGATCCCTAATTCCATTTCTACTACCCTTGTTAGTGTAGTTTTGTATACTCCTAGGATTTTCTTTAGGCTTTAGGTTTGGGACCTGCTAACTGGTTGCTTAATCCTCTTTAGTGTTTTCTCCTAGGCTGTCTATATCTGTGCTCTATATAGCATTACTAGCTTGACAATTGCTTTGTATATAACTTTGGCTTTCTCGAATGTAGCCCCCTATATAGAGGCTGTAAGCCTATTAATAGATTGTATGTTGGCATCTACCCTCTGCTTTGCCTTCTTTACTTATAGTCCCTAATTCAGTTTTAGATCTAGCTAGATCCCTAGTACCCTAAGCTCTATTAATAGTTGGGTTTTAAAGCCTTAGATAGTAATTGATTGCTTTATATTGTAGGTTGATTTAGCCTTACTAAAATAGATAAGCTAGTACTTTTCTAGGGCGAATTTTGCTCTATGCCTCCTTGCCTATTTTTTATACTCCTAGTGCTTCTCTTCTAGGATCTTGCAGTTAGTTTCTATTGTCTTAGACTAGGCTAGGATGTTTGTGTTATCTACAAACCCTAATACTAATATATTTCTTAATTCTAGGAGTAGGAGTAGGTCTGCTATAAAGATAAGGAAGAGGATTAGGGAGAGTGTTAATCCTTAGGGGATTCCCTTTTTAGTTAGCATTGGGTCTAATTTGAATTTACCTAGAATAAGCTATATTGATCTTTCCTATAGGAAGGACTAGATAAATTAGACTATCTAGTTTAGTATAGCTTTCTATTTAAGTATATATAGGAGCCTTTTATAGGAGACATTATTAAAGGCTCCTAAGATGTTAAGGGAGAGGAGGGTTGCTACCTAGTTTTAACTATAGTACTAGATATGCTTAATCTGTTCTATAATTAGTTCTATAGCTGTTAGTGTTGACCTCTTCTTTCTTCCTCCTATCTAGCCTTTAGGAAGGATATTCCTTTCCTCGGTAAAGGTTATTAGCCTTTTAGCGACAATTTTTTCTAGCACCTTGCCTATTGTATTAAGTAGGGCTATTAGTCTGTAGGCCTTAAGCTGTATATAGTCTTCCTTCTAGGGCTTCCTTAGCACTACTATTAGGGACTTCCTAAATAGTCTTAGGTAGTGTCCTAGTACTAGGCTTTGTAAAAAGATATTAGCTAGTGCTAGGGCTAGCTCCTTCCTATATGCTTTTAGGAGTTTGTTGTAGATCTTGTCTTCTCCTAGTGCCTTGTTGCCTAGAATTTTCTTTAGGATTCTTTCAATAGTTTCGGGTTTAACCTAGGTGTCTCTTAGTATGCCTAGTAGTAGAGTCTCTTATTCTTTCTCCTTTATGTCTAATAGGTCTGCTTATACTTCTCTATAGAAGAAGTGTTAGCCTAGGGCTCTTGCTTTCCCTTCTATTGTAGTCTGTATTTGTCCTTGTTAGTCTATAATGTCCGGGAATTGTAGTAGCATATCCTTGTCCTATTTAGGTCTCCTTGCCTATTTAGCTATCCTCTACATCTCCTCTAGTTTCTTTGTAATTATTCCTATTATAGATCTTTATTCCTACATCTTGTCTTTCTTAATCTAGATCTTCTTTTCCTAGTAGGCTTTGTTATAGTTATCCTATGCTTCCTAGGTGTAGGTTTGTGTCTACTGCCTCCTAGCCTTCCTTACTACTTTAACCTTCCTTATATATTTACTAGTCTAGTATAGTTACTAGTATAGTAAATGTTTCTTTGCTAGGGTATACTTTCTAGCTACCTGTTTTAGGATTCCTATTAGTTCTTCTACTGCCTTGTTAATGTCCTCTAGCCTTAGTAGGTGCTTTGTTAAGAGTTCCTCTAGTTTTAGGTCCCTTTCTAGTTCCTCCCTAATCCTGCCCTATTAGGTACCTTTCTAGTTAAGCTTCTCTTCTAGTTCCCTTTCCTAATTAGCTTAGATATTTAGCTTAATCTGTACCGGGAAGTGGTCTAATAATTCTTCTAGTTCCTAGTTGACCCTACATCTTGTAATCCTGTTCCTAATCTAATATAATATAAAGCATAGGTCTAGTGTGCTGCTGCTTCCTCTTGCCTCTTAAGTAATTAGTCCCTTTAGGGTAACAATTTCTATTCCTTCCCTCTCTAACATATTAATCAGTCTTCCTACTAGGAAGTGGTAGGCTAGGGTAAAGTCTAAGCCTTAGAGGGGATAGTAGAGGTTGAAATCCCTAAGTAGGATTTAGTAGGTATTCCCCTAGATAACTCTAGGTAGTCTTTCTAGGGTTTTCAGTTAGGTACTGCTTCTTAAGTCTAGTAGTGGGTTGTATATATAGTAGACTTAGAGTATACCTTAGGATGTCTCTACTTGAACTAATGTTAGGTCCCTATCCTCCTATAGTATAGCCTGCTAGGTTTCTGTATTTATCTCCTTACTAATGTAGATACATATCCTTAGGGCTCCCTAGTTGTAGATAATTAGGTAGTATCTTAGGTCTTTAACTATTACTAGTCTCCTTATATATAGGTTAAGCTAGGGCTCTTAGATTGCAATAATGTGATGTTCTTTTAGGTTTAGTACTTAAAGGAAGCTCCTCTATACCTTGTCTTTGCTCTTATTAACATTGTACTATATAATGTTTAGTAATGTTGCAATGTTTATTAGGTTTTATCTATATTATTTCCCTATAAGTTTTCCTTTAGTCTTCCCTTACTTTAGACTAACATTTAACTAAGCTTTGTCTGCCCTGCTTCCTTTCCTGTAATATTAAGGTATCTTAGTCTCCCTAGTTACTAGTAACTCTCTTGTACTAGTAAGGCCCTAAATGTAAACCTATTATCTTGCCTAGACCTCTTTTATAGCACTTAGCTAGGTTGCTTCTGTACCTAGCTGCCCTAGCCTGTTGTATATCTTTTTAGTATATTGATTCTAGCTTCCTTTGCCTTCCTAGCTGCCTATATTCTTACTAGGTATTCCTTCGCCTAAGAGGGGTGTCTTTTAGTATAGTATGTACATCTTGCTTCTCCCTTATATGCTTTGCATTCTTTGATCTAGTAATCCCCTATATAATAGGAGCAGGTATTAGTTGTCTTTATACACTTAGCTGCTAAGTGTCTATAGTGTTGACATTTAAAGCACTGTATTATCCTATAGTTGCTTCTATATATCTCTGTTTCTAATCTTTTAAAGTCCTAGAACAACCCCTAGTCTAGCACTATATTAGCTTGCTCTGTACTCCCTACCTAGATAATTAGGGAAGACTGCTTCTTAGTCTCTTCGATTTTCCTTTTAATCTATGCTACTTTTGTAATCTTTAGGCCTAGGTATATAGCTTAGTTTTGTCTCTATAGGCTCTTAATATCCTATTCTTCCTTAAAGCTTCTTATTATACTATAGGCTATAATTATGAATTGCTGTTAGGAGACCCTTACTGTTTTCCCTATCTTGGTTGTCTATTCTTTTTGTGTTTCTAGCTTTTTTTTGTCCTACTCTTATACTGTAAACAGCTTGATTATCCCTTTACCTTTATTCCTAGCCCTAATTACCTCTTTAACTATAATTCTTTCTACAATCTCTTTCCCTATAAGTCCTTAGATTTCCTTTTGCTCCTATAGGTCCGTAATGTAGACTCTAACTACTGTCCTCGGGGGTTGTAGCGCCTCCTAACTAGCTACTGCTGCCTAGGTGCGGTAGTTTAGGCTTGTCTCCTATTGTTTCTTTATAATCTTTGCTGCTACTGTATTAGCTACTTTTGTAATTATATAGCTTGCCTAGTTGTGGATTGCTTTCAGTCCTCCTAGGAGTTCTAAGATTATTATCCTATATGCCCTCTTAGGGGTTCTTCTATCTTCTGCCTTTAGCACCTCCTCTGCCCTAGTATATAGTACTTTCCATTCGTCCTCCCTTCCTTCTTAACTGTCTTCCCTTCGTCTCTAATTGTTCGCTGCTATAACGAGGTAACAGAGATATATAGAGGTGCCCCTTCCTTTATATAGAATAGGTATATACCTAAAGTTTTATCTATAGAGTTAACTTAAGGCGTATACCTAAATCGTAGTATTTTAAGGAAACTTTAGGTACGTACCTATTTAACGCGTAGAATAGGTATATACCTAAAGTTTCATCTTTCGAGTAGAATTAATATAACGGTAAAGGAAAAAAGAAAAGAAAGAGGGGGTATACTTAGGCTAGCTATACTTACGACGCGATATAAGTAGTAATACTTAAAAGCTAGCTCGAGCTTTGTTATTATACGTACGAACTAGTCGCTAACTAGAATCTCTATAGCTCCTACGGTAGTCTCGTTCTTAATAGATCTAGTAGAGTATATAGCTATATAGACGCCTTAACTAGCGAATAGTAACGTTGCCGCGCCGCGGGTCTTATCTATAAGGGCCTTAAAGGTGTTAACGCGACCTTTATTAAACCTCTACTAGGCTAGGTTAAGCTCGTCTTAGTCTATCTATATACTAATAGTCTTGTCCTACTTAGCTCTAGTTAACTTCTTAGGCATATTAAGGGTCTTAGCCTTCTTTGCGGGCAACTAAGTCGGAGAAGGATCGCCGAGGCTAAGTAGTAGGATATACTACTTCTTAGTAGTAGACGCCGGGGTTTCGGGCGGGTCGCTCGTCTAACTAGTACCTAATTTGCGCTTACGCGCGCTAGGGATTAGTAGGGAACTTATAGCCGTAAGATGCTCGCGATAATAGTAAAGTGTTTCTTTCGAAAATAGTTTAACTATTAAGGTCTTTTAAAGAAACCTTTAGGTACGCACCTATTCTAGTACTAGTAATAGTAAGTGCTACGGAAGGTTATAGTTAAAGGTTAAGTTAAGAAGAGGGGGCAGGTTTCTAAAGTAAGAAAGATAGGGCTACGTACGGACTACGTATTTCTAGCTAGCGGTATGCCCCGCGTCTAATAGGAATGTGTCCGATTACTATTTGCTAGCGGCATGCCCCGCGTCTAATAGGAATGTGTCCGATTACTATTTGCTATATTTGCTATAAACCCTAAACCGCGCTAGTATTATATAATGTTCTATAAGGTTATATAAGGTTATATAAGGAAATTTTAGGTACGTACCTAAAGTTCTATTAAACGCTTATTAATGCCGCTTACTACAACAATATTAAATTTTAGGTACGTACCTAAAGTTCTATTAAACGCTTATTATTGCTATTTACTATAATAATATTATACTACTATCTAACTAAGGCGAGGATGTTATTCTCTAAACTATCGGTCGAGCTAAAGGATCAAATCCTACGCTACCTAGTAAACGTTAGGCATAGAGACTATAAAGTCTAGGTTGCTTATAACTATAGCATAGATAGGGAGTAGCAGATACAATATAAGCGCTAGCCGGCGGGGTTCGGTATCGATAGTTAGACTCGAACTATCGTATAGGATTAGATATATACGGCGGTCCTAGTCGCCCTTTATATTAATAGTAGTCCCGAATTGCGACCCTTATTATATATACCTATACTTACTAACTACGGCGACGATGCGGTTCGGATAGCAATAGCGAGTATACGGCCTAGTCTCCGGTTTAGCGAGGTCGTAATTAAGACGAAGTCGGATCCTCCTTTGCCTCTTAAGAAGCGCAAACGCTACTTCTCGTTGTTACCGGTGCGGAGCTTAACGATATATATCCGTATACTCTCGATTATATAGGGCGGTTGCTTACTACGTTATTGTCCTAGGCGAGTAGCGCCGACGCCCGAGAATATACTATAGGAGACCTATTATAAGGTGTTAATTAATGCGAGTAGCTATAATAATAGTAGGCCTAGTACGATAGTATAATTGTTAGCCGCATTTAGACCGCTATACAGTCTCGGAAATAACCTTTACCTATACGATAGAGAACGTAGTTAAAGGAGGCTAGACGAATATATTAACTTAAGCTCCGAGAGTATACTAAGGCAGTAGTCGCGATCTATATACGACTAATTGCTATTCGTTAAGCACCTCGTAGACAACCTCTACCTAAGTCACTACAATGCCCTCTTCGGGCATCGTAGCTCGGCGGCAGCACCTCTACGACTCTACGACGTCGCCCTCGTATATTTCCGGTTTATATAAACCTTACGTTATAGACTCTAGGATATACGAGATAAGGATCGGCGGTAGTTAAAAGACGTATAGCAAAGTATAGATCGATTAGCGGCATATACTAGATTTTGCTTAATATCGGTCGTACTCGTATATAGCGGTTTTATATATAATACTCTAGTTTCTCGCGCGGAGTAGCTACGGTCGCCGGATTGTAGGAAGCACTAGTATTTATATCGGATTGTTACCGATCTAGGCGATAAGACTAAAGGTATATTTAGCCTTAAGCGTTATACTCGGTATAGACTCGATAAGAAAACTTAGCTATTAATGTAGCATCGCTTCTTAGTTTATTACTATCTACCGGACTTTAACGTTACGATAGCGGATATTAAGGCGCTTCGCTATAACCTTAAACTAATATATAGCGAGATAGAGAACGAGATCGGAATCGGGACATTTAACCTTATAAGTAATATTAAAGTCCTAGGAACGATTATATATTAGTAGCGTTATAGTATCGCCTACCGAGCGAACGATATAGCGGACATACCTCTAATCGAACTTCTAGAGGACGAGGAGGCGTACGATAACGATATTACGCTCGTCGTACTATAGCGACTAAGTATAGCGAAGAAACGCGAGCTACTAGTAATAGAAGGGGGTACGGCTACTCTACGTATAGTGTCGATAGAGGAAGAAAACCCGACGCTACTTAAAGGTAATGTTCTTAGATTAGGTATATAATACTACGGTTACGTAAAACTTCTCTATAATATTAAATTATATAAATAATTATATAACTATATAAATAAGTAATAACGTCTTTATTTAATTAATCGTGCTCCTTGTAGCTTATATAACTATGTAATAATTTCGTTATACAGTCAGTTAGTTATATAAAGAAATTAGAGCCGATTAAGTAAAGTTAGTCCGCCTCGTTATCGTCCTCGATAACTCTATAGTGTATATTAAGGGTTAAGAGCTATAGTAATCTATATGTTAAGTAGATAGTGTAATACAATATCTAGCGGTGTTCTATAGCTCCGAGTGTATATAGATCGCTATATATAGTAGTAGAGAAGGCCTCTTCCGAGAAGCTAATTTCCGACTTTATAGGTCTAGATTTCTACCTATACTACGAGGCTCTACCTCTAATAGCATAGTATAGCTTCCGGATATCGAGAGGTTAGTATTATATAGCAATTTTGTTATTCTAAGCATATAGAATAATAATAGTAAGATTGAATCCTATCGTTCTCGACGCTAGTCTAGCAAAACCGATAAACTAGGCGAATAGCTTAGTTAGAAGTGCTATAACATTAGGCTACTTCTATATAATAGGCGATCTGTTTATTTAATAGTACGCTAGTCGCTCGCTATTTAATCTCATTTAAGCGCTATCTACTTAGCTAACCGGCCTATATCTACCTATTTAACTATACGATTAAATATTATAGAGACTATACGTAATATAATAAAACTTTAGGTATATACCTATTATAGTTGCGATTTTAGGCGTATACCTAAAGTTTCTCTATTTGTATATACTTATTATATAACTACGATTTTAGGCGGACGCCTAAAGTGTCTACAATTGTCGGCGCTATCTAGTAGCCGTAGTAAGCGGTAGCTATACCTAGTGCTCGGCTAGCCTTGCCTTACTATTTCGCGACGGAATCTACTTATTGTCGTCGTCGTCGTCGTCGTCGTTAGACCTAGGATTACTATTATCTAGGCCTCTTAGTCGCTTAATCTGTCGTATCGCTATAAAGCAGTTACTAAGATCTTCGCTAATTATCTACTATCCTTAGTTATAGAGTAGATTAGGAGTATAGCGGTATATTATATAGAGTTGGTTCTTCTTTTTTATAGTACTAACGAGCGACTAATGCTACGGGATAGTGCTATTCTAGGTAAGGTCGCTCGCGTTAAGTAAGACGGCGGCTACCAACTTAACCTAGTATTAAGCAGTCTCGCTAGGGATTTTCTTCTAGCGAACGGCTTAGTAGATTTTGCTTTTATCGTATACCGGGAGGATACGTACCTAGTTTATAGTATAACGCCCTATACTACGCTTAAACTGTTACGTAATATCTAGGTAATCCTAACTTAGTAATACGAGTACGTCGAAGCAGTACCTCGCCTACCTACGCTATAGGCGGCGTTCCTAGCTATCGTAGCGAAAACCATCGTCCTAGTTAAAGAGTAGCTAAAGTCGGGTTTGCTAGATCGCGGTAAATAAGGTAAAGCCGCCTTCTGTAGCGTTACTACTACCGCCCTAGGCGACGATAATATTTAGTCTATCGCCTATTATCCGGTATACGATATTATACGAAAAGCTATAGAGACCGGCCCTCTCCTTATTAGTAACCTCCTCGGAGAAGAAGTAGGGTAACCGTACCTAATCCCTTAGGCGCTTATCGGGCTTAGAGAGTATACGGAGTATATAGCTAGAATGGCGGCACCTATATACCTAGCTTAATCGCTAAAGCGCCTGTTTAACGATATCTACGTACTAATCTAAGTTGTTATCCTCTTCCGAATCTTTATCCTTACCCTCCCTATATGCTACTCGATATATTTAGTAGGCGGTAACGAGTTAGTCGATTGTCTCCTTTACGTAGCTATAGAAGGCTTACTCTAGCCTTTCCGAACCGGTAGCTTAGAGCTAGCGGCGGAGGAAGTCGGTAGTGTAGGCGGTCTACTAGAGCGCGGCAGTATAGAAGCGTAGATAAACCTAGTCGAAGAGATCGACTAGGAGCTAGGCGGCGTACGTAGTATAGAGGCTTGCTATAACATTTAACCCCCGACGGCTCCCTTCCTACTCTCTATCGTCCTCGCCTAACTAGTCGTAGCGATTATAGTAGAGTCTATACTTTATACTAAAGGAACTACTATTATAGGTCGTAGTTAGTACGTCGAATAGTATAGTTAGTATTGCCGACGTAGAGGCTTCCTTAATAGCGCGAGATATACAATCTAGTTAGGCGGTATTAACGCTAGCGTTAACGGACCTTTACGAAAGCACTATATATATTGCAAAGAGCTAGCGGTTTAACTGCAAACGTATAAAGTCGACGACGTTATTACGTTCGAGTACGAAGAAAGGCTAGTAAGTACGACGCCCGTCTATTCCCCTAGTTAGGCTTAGGCAAGTTATAGGCAGATTAGGCTAATAGAGTATATCCTAGCAAGTGCGAACCTCTTCTCGTACGCTAAAGTAAACGGTACTCGAATTGTAGCTAACTAGCGTATTATACGCTTATATAATTTCTGCTTTAAAGGCGTCTAAGATACGAGCTCGGCGGAATATAGCATCTCGGGCAATAAGAGAAGTAATAGCGGCTACCTAGTCGATAGTAGACTAGGAGAATATAAGAAGCGGCAGTATTAACTAACTAAAAGTAGGTTCTACTAATTAGTTAATAGACGCGAAGAGATTCTTCGATATATTATATCCTTAGTAGAAGCCGATGCTACTAAGCCGCTCTACGGACTTACGGAGTAGTTTGCCTCGGATACTATAAGCCTCTTATATAGCGAACTACTAGTATACTTAAGGATACTCGATATTAAGGCCGCTAGTCTTCGTAATACTATAGGCTATCCGGTAAAAGGCGATAAGCGGGGATGCTACTTCGTCTTCGACTACTAGTTTTATAGGGAGGTCTTCCTATATAAGGTCGAACTAAGCGCGGTCTATATTACGATATATAGGGTTAAACTAGCGCTCGAGAGACTAATCGAGGAGTTCTTTAAGCTCTAGGGGAGTCTATACCTCTAGACGGATTTTAGTCCTATACTATATAATAACTAGTTCTATACGCCGCTAATATTTATCTAAGTTAGTCTCGACGTAACCGACGTTCGATACTCTACTATAAGCGATATAGTCGTAGTATAGCTACGTCGACTATAGGGTCGTAATTTGCTAGTAGTAGATCTATAATATCGTAACCGAGTTTACTAACGTTATAATTGTTGCCTTCTCCGCCTTGTTTCTATTAAGCGTATACCCGATTATATACTTGCTAGAAGGATAGGGGATAATATACGAGTACTCTAGAAGGATAAGTATCGCGAAGCGTAGGAATAAGGATAGTATTAATAAAGTAAGCCTATTTACGCTTATTTAAGTAATAGCGACGTTACCGGTCGATCTTCCGATCTCGATTTGCTTTAGGGAGAGGAAGGTTAGGGAAGAAGAGGTACGTATCTCTTAGAAATAAGCTTTGTTAGCCTTAAAGCGAGTAAATAATAATTTCGGGCTGCTTTGTCCTTATATCCTTCTTTATATATATACAGCCTTTATATATAAAGAAATAAGATTACGAGGCGTAATACGGCGCCTCTAGAACTATCGGATATACCGATACTATTGTCGGAGTAGCCGATAATAGTAAGGATACTCGACAATAGGAAGGACTAAATATATATATGCCTAGGATAGTTACTAGTTTAGATAGAATACAACGAACACAACACAGTTCAGCCTACACTACTACTACACAATTTAATAGGTTATAAGCCCGGCTAGCTCTTAACCTAAGATACTAAGCCTTACTCGCTATCGACTACTATTCGAAATACCCTACCGATCTTACTATATATCGATAACGGATACTTTTAATCTAGACGACTATCGATATATAAACGACTTATATAACCAATCCCCGAGTATACTACTATACGAACAAGACGCCGAAAAAGCTAGAATCTAGAGTACGAAGAGCTATACTAATTGGTTTTAGTACTAAACAATACAAACTATACGACTTAGAAGCTAGGCGCGTAGTTTAGTCTCGAAACGTTAAAATACTCGATAGAGTATTCTTAAGTAGTACTACTTATACTACTAAAGAATCTATTAGTACGGATACACTACAAGATATACCGACTATAGAACTTAATACTATTAGAGATATTACTACTCAAAACGATAGTAATATACTGCCGGGGCCTAGCGGTAATATGCTAGAAGAATTAGAGAGCTTAGAAGTTACTCTACCTAAGAAACAGTCTCTAGACGCCCCGGAATCTACTACTAGTATACAAGAAGAGCCTAAATATAAAAGGCCTAGACTAGCCAAAGACGAGGCTAATACCCGAATACGGGATATGTTTGATCTATACGAAGGATATAGAAACAACGACGAAATAGCGTACTTAGCGGACGATAATATTACCGATCCGGATACGTATAAAGATGCTATTAATAGTCCTAATTCCGAGAAGTGGAAAGAGTCTATGCTTAAAGAAATAACCGATCTATAAGCTTAAAACACCTAGGAACTAGTAGAACTACCGCCGGACCGAAAAGCGCTAAAAGGACGCTTCGTTTACAAATCAAAATTAAACGAGAAAGGCGAGGTAGTAAAACATAAATCCCGATAGGTAGTAAAAGGGTATAACCAAGTAAAAGGGATTGATTACGATCAAACCTTTAGCTAAACGGCAAGGCCCGAAACTTAGCGATCGTTATTCTACTTAGCGGCTTATTTTAATTAGGAAATAGAACAGTAGGATATAAAATCCGCGTTCCTAAATGCCGAAATAGACAAGGAAATATACGTCGAACAGCCTATAGGCTATACGGACAATACGAATAAGGTATGCCGTCTAAATAAGGCATTATACGGACTAAAACAGTCTCCTAGGCAATGGTTTAAGAAGCTAAGTAGCCTACTAGCTACTATAGGTTTTAAACCGATACCTAAGGACGAGGCTGCCTTTATAAATAAGGAAACTAATATCCGAATTACGTGCCACGTTAACGACTTACTTATATTCGGTCCGAATAAAAAAGATATCGACTCTATACGAGAATATCTCTCTAAGACGGTAGAAGTTACCGATCTAGGTCCTGTACGATACTATCTAGGTATAGAAGTATCTAGGGATAGGCCTAATAGGGTAGTAGAACTCTCCTAAAAGGCATATATTAAAAAGATACTAAAGAGGTTCAATAAAGAAACTAGCGCTAGCGTAGCTACTCCTACGGAGCAAGGAGTAATCCCAAAACAGTCTACGGCTAAAGCGTCTATAGAGGACCTATCTAAGTATTAAAAACAAGTAGGGTCTCTTATATACTTAGCTATACAAACGAGACCCGACCTATCTTTCGCGGTAGGGCAAGTAGCAAGATATATGTCTAATCTAGATAGGACTCATTTTAGAGCCCTAGATAGGATTTGGAAATATCTTAATGCTAATTAGAATAGCCTTGTTTATCGGGCTAATCGTCCGCCGCTTCTTAAAGGTTACTGCGACTCCGATTACGGGGGCAATTTAGATAACCGAAAATCAACTACGGCGTATATCTTTACGCTAGGCGATAAGGCACCGGTATCTTAGGTTAGTAAGCTCTAAAAGACCGTAGCGCTTAGTAGTTGCGAGGCTGAATATATAGCTCTAACGGAAGCTACTCGGGAATACCAATTCCTATCTAACCTAATAGTATCCTCAGATACAAATCTAGAAGGAAATACTATAGCTACCGATAGCCAAAGTGCTATAGCACTAGTACAAAATCCAGAGCATTACTCTAGGACAAAACATATCGATATACGATATCATTATATAAGAGAACTACTTAAAAACAAAGTAATATCTCTAGTATATATAAATACAAAAGATCAAATCGCCGATCTACTAACTAAGGCACTATCGGCACCTACATTTACTAGACTAAAGGATTTATTAGGCCTATAAGGACTTAAGCAACCGTCTAGAATCGAAACTGCCCTAGAAAATAAAAAGATATACGTAATATACTCTATAGAAGAGTACGTATACTTATATTCTATTTACTATAGAACTCCTAACCCTAGAACAAAACCGAGTATACTATTCGATTCTACGTATAAAACTTCCTAGATCTATATACTTAGGGTGTTATACGACTATCTAATAGTATTAAACTAACGGTCGAAAAAGACTCTCTATAAAACGACGAGGTAACGTCGGAAGAGACTTTGCGGAAAATTACCGGATTAAGCCTAGTTAGTCCGGGGAAATCTAGGGAAACCAAAAATCTACTAAACAATACTTCATTCCCTCGAAGTACGATAAAACCTACGATTCTATATAATAGGATTGTTTATCGGCTATCTACCGCTTACGGGGATGTCTTAGAAATAAGCTTTGTTAGCCTTAAAGCGAGTAAATAACAATTTTAGGCTGCTTTGTCCTTATATCCTTCTTTATATATATACAGCCTTTATATATAAAGAAATAAGATTACGAGGCGTAATACGGCGCCTCTAGAACTATCGGATATACCGATACTATTATCGGAGTAGCCGATAATAGTAAGGATACTCGACAATAGGAAGGACTAAATATATATATACCTAGGATAGTTACTAGTTTAGATAGAACACAACGAACAGAACACAGTTTAGCCTACACTACTACTATACAATTCAAGAATGCCTATATTATAGGGCTCTAGTTACTAGCCTAAGCGGCAGTCTCGTTATCCTATCTTACTAAACATAGCTACCTATATTACTATAGGTTATATTACCCTCGGTAGCCTATACTATTACTACTAGTAGCAGTAGTAGTATTAGTTTCCGTCCTTTACTAGTAAAGTTAACTTTAGTCGAAGGCAGTAGTAGTCTCCTTAGTAACAAATTCTACGAGTATAACTTTAGGCGGCGTCGGCTCCTCTCCTTCCGCCTTTATATCCTAGTCTTAGGAATACTTATAAGAGCAACTATCTACGGCGAGCGCTTAGTAAAGTACTATCCGACTATAAGGGGTCGATAAAATAGATAGGTTATCTAGTTCCTCGTCGGAATTAACCCTAGCGTCGCTACTCGAAGGACGGCTTAAATCCGATTAGACGGACCTACTAGTAGCCGAAGGTACTCGAGAGCTTTCGAGCGTAACGTCGCTATTATCGTCTCGACTCTACCGACCTCGCGGTAGTATAGGTCGTAGCGGTAGTAGGGGTTCTAGTAAGGTAGGGCGCGGGTTACGCCCTCTAGGATTTAGCCGGATACGTAGTAGGAGCCCGCGTTATAGCTACGATAGCTAAGGTCTAGGACGAGGCCTTTATAAGCTCTCTCTTAAATTAGACCTAGTAATACTATCTCTTAATCTAGATAGGCTTCGCCTTAAGCTAGGGCTAGGAATACTATCTCTAGAATTAGACTTAGATATACTCGCGCTTACGATCGGTCGACTACGCTATACCGAGGCTAGTAGTTAATTTGTCCCGTCTCTTAAAATAGGTAACGAGGGGCTCTCTAGAATAGGAGGGAAGGAGAGACTTCTTCGAGGAGTCGGCGAAGCAGGTTAAGTAGCGGACTTCGAAGCTAGTAATAGGGGAGAATAAGCTACGCTTCCTTAGGAGTCTAGCTTAAGCGGCGTCGTAGGTAACGAGGAGCTCTCGGGAATAGGAGGGAAGGAGGGACTTCTTTAAGGAGTCGGCGAAGCAGATTAAATAGCGGACTTCGAAGCTAGTAATAGGGAAGAATAAGCTACGCTTCCTTAGGAGTTAGGCTTAGGCGGCGTCGTAGGTAACAAGGGGCTCTCTAGAATAGGAGGGAAGGAGGGACTTCTTCGAGTAGTCGGCGAAGTAGATTAAGTAGTAGACTTCGAAGCTAGTAATAGGGAAGAATAAGCTACGCTTCTTTAGGAGTTAGGCTTAGGCGGCGTCGCTAGTATAGAAGCTAGCGGGGAAGGCGTCGCTAGTATAGAAGCTAGTAGGGAAGGCGTCGCTAGTATAGAAGCTAGCGCGGGAGGTATCGCTAGTATAGAAGCTAGCGCGGGTAGGGATTATACTATAGCGGACGAAGAGGGTCTAGTAGCTATAGAAGCGGGGTAGTAAACTACTCTACGTAGGGTAAGAGGACCTATATACGAAGGGAGAGTATTAGATAGGTATACTAGTTAAGTACTATCTATTTTAGAGAGAAGGGGACGTAGAGGAGCCCGCCGAATAGCTAACCGAGGCTAGTTGTATATAGGGATAGCCTATACGATCGATTATTAAACGATAGAGGTAAAAGTACTATCTCTTAGAGTAGAGCTAGTAGCGTTAGCTCTCGCGAATTAATCGACTACCGCGATAATATCGTCGATATTAAGCTAGTTAATCTAGGTAGCGATAAGCTATAGCCTATCTCTAAGGTTAATACGCGGCGCTATCTATAAAGAGAGCGGCAGTAGTCGTAGTGCTAGGAGAAGTAGCCGTCCCTAACTAGCCGAATAGTACTAACTCTAGAGTATTTAACTACCTAAAGCGGCTATTTAGCTACGAAGTAGAGGGTTAATATCGGGGATAAGTTAGGTAGCCGAGGAGGTAGACGATATAGCGACTAGATATAGTAGTAGCGTAGACGAAGAAGATACTACGCCTAAGTCTTACTCGGCTTGCTATACTTTCTTCTACGCTCGTCGTAGAGCCGTACTCGCTAACTTCCTCGTAGTACGTTCGGCCTTCTTCTTCCGCTCTTCCTTTTTAGTATCGAGTAGCTTACGCTATCCTTTAGGCGGTATTGTATTAATTCCGTCGATAACGTAGGGCTTTGCTTATATATAAGCCTCCCTAATAAGTATAGAATTCGAGGAGGTAGTTCTATCTCGCGGAAACTACTAACGCTAGAAAGGGCTACCCCTTTCTAGCGGTGCATTTTAGTTATAAGAGAACTAGGAATAGTAGCGGAGTATATTTTATATATAAAGTAGTATATATAAGTAGGTTTATAGACTGCCTACGGCCTTCCCGTAGACGTTACAAAACCTAAAGTCGAGTAATTAAAGGATACTATAAACAACTTAAAACTTTAGGTACGTACCTAAAACTAGACGTTTTAGGTACGTACTAATAGTTTTAAGTTGTCGTCTAGTTTTAGGTACGTACCTAAAGTTTTAAGTTATTACTATATTATACCGTAGGATAAGTAAACCTAAAGAGTATTATAGGTAGGTCTCTTATTAAAGCTAAGTCTTACTAGGCGATAGGCGGAGTTATACGAGATACGGGTTAGGTTCGTAGTAGTAGAAGCCTTCCGCAATAGCGAAGGAAGGCTATTTAGTAAGACAGTTAGCTAGGTTCTAATAATATTAACTAATATAGGGCAGATAGGTAGGCTAAATTTCGAGAAAGGGTACCTCGTATACTTAATATAAGACTAAAAGTATAGCTAAGCAGATAGGTAAATCCCGGCTTACGGAACCGAAAGGTAAGGGGTAGGAGAAGGATATAAAGGTAGAGGGAAATGCTTAGAGAGATAGGGATAGCTAAGACTCGAGATATACCGAGTTAGACTTAACCAGAAGCGCTCCGTCGCGTTCTAACGGAGCGAGGACCGTATCGCTAGTTATAGCTAATTAGCTAGACGCGGGCGCAGTCGAGATACGACTTAGAATACGAACGCCTTCTTACTTTAATATTTCTTAAGCGCTTCGTCGTATTCTAGCGAAGCGGCTTACTAACCGGAAGCGCTTCGTCGTATCCTAACGAAGCGGCTTAACGATATCCTTATCCTTACTACGACTACCGAGACGTATAAATTCTTCCTCGAATATAGCGATATAACGTAAAAACTAGTCGATCGCGTAGTTAGTCTAACAAGCGATAATAATTAGTAGATCGCCCTTATTCTAGTTCTCGAGTATTACTTTAATAGCTTATATAGAGACATAGGTCTTACTAGTACTAGGTAGGCCTTAAATAATAGCAAGACGCTTCGTTAGAATCCGGTAGAGCGCTTCTAGTTAAGAGGCGTCTAGAGCACTATTAGGCTTAGAAGGCTAGTGCTTAACTATATTAATATTCTCGAAGCTCTCGTTAGATTTATTAACTAGGATAGAGCTTAGATCTCGCTTCGGCTATGCTTTAATATACTTAGGCGCCGAAATGTAAGGCTATATACTAACGAGGTACTCTAATAAGGGGAAACCCTCGCGTATTATACGCTAAAGGCTAAGTAAGGTATGCCGATTGGCTTCGAAAAGTCCGCTACGGTCCTCTACTATAAGATATTCCGTAGTAGGATCTAGCTCTAACTCCTTAGGACGGGCAAAGGCGAGATTAAGCTTAGGTAGGTTCTACTAAAGTCTCTCTAGTAGTCGAGCGGTAATAGTAGCGATAATAGCGCGAGATACGAACTTGTTATTTATTAGTATAAGAACGACTAAGCTACTAGCGATAAGGCGCTTTAACTGTTCCTATAGAACTTTCTTACTAGTACGGAGGAGACTAAAAGTAACGCGGACGGCGAAGCTACGTATAGACAAAGTCGCGCCGTAAATATAAACCTACTTAGGTTAGCATATAACGGGCGGCGCGTTAAAGGGGTAAAAGCGAGACTAACCTTAGTATAGACACCGACTTTGCTATTAAATGCGTCTTTAGCGGCATATAGAGTATAGCGAGTTATTAAGACTACTTTGCGAAGGCCGCGGAGGGCATCTTCGTAGTATAGCTCGTAGAGAGTGCTCTACTAACTAGAAGCGCTTCGACGGATCCTAACGAAGCGGCTTACTAACTAGAAGCGCTTCGACATGTCCTAACGAAGCGGTTAGTACTACATAACAATGCGTTTCTATAGAATATATATCGTTACGAAGCCGAAGGGAAATGCTTCGGGGGATATAAGGAGAGCTACGAGTAGGAGGTAGCGAGATATAACCCTAAGCCTAGCCGTATTACTAGTTATAGCTAATTAGCTAGAGCTATATCGCTAGTTATAGCTAATTAGCCTAACGTAGGCGTAGTCGAGGTACGACTTAGAATGCGACCGCCTCCTTATTTAGCTCGTAATATACGTAGGTAGCCTATAAGTAGGCGCGAGAATATATTCTTTTATGCCTTCGATATTGTGATATCGAATAAATAGAGAATAGTTCTATAAGGGAGGCGATAAATAGTAAATAGGCTCGTCGACGTCGCGCGCGAGGGCGAGCGTTCCTATCGCTAGTTATAGCTAATTAGCTAGACGCGGGCGTAGTCGAGATCTGACTTCGAATGCGACCGCCTTCTTATTTAGCTCGTAATATAAGTAGGCGGCCTACGAGTAGGCGCGAAAATATATTCTTTTATGTATTCAATATTGTAATATCGAATAAATAGAGAATAGTTCTATAAGGGACGCGATAAATAGTAAATAGGCTCGTCGACGTCGCGCGCGAGGGCGAGCGTTCCTATCGCTAGTTATAGCTAATTAGCCCGCGGCCCTTGCCGTATCGCTAGTTATAGCTAATTAGCCCGACGCCCGCGCCCTATAGTACGCCTACTGTGCGCCTAACCCTAACCCTAAAGTGCCCTATAGTAGTAGGTACGAGGCGTAGAAGGAAGTAAAGTAAAGTCTAACTAGAGTAGGCGTAGCAAGACGAAATATAACTAAGGTAATACTAACGACTTTACTAGCCGGAAAAGTAGTTAACCGTCGCCGCGAGAGTATATCTAGTTAAAATAGGTTAGTAACCGATAGAGTGCTTATTAGAGACGCCGCCGTATAAACCCTTTTAACTATTTTTTCCCTAGCTAGCAAAATAGTTAGCAACTAATAAGATAGGGTATTATAGTAGATATAGACCGATAGTATACTAAACCTAGGGAGAGATAATAGTAGAATATAAGACCTAGCTTAGACGTATATTTGTAGACGTGTCTTCTATTATACTCGCTAGTATAATCCTATAGACGGCGTATCTTATAGGCAAGATATAATAACTAGGTAGCAGGAAATATATAATATCGGTAGAGCCGGGAAGATAGATAGATAAAATACCTAAGTAGTAGGGAAAGACTCTCTATCGTTACTATAGATACTCGGCGATTGTATTATATATATATAAAGTATAACGAAAATATAGGCGGGTTAGATAATAGCGGTAGGGCCTCGCGGATAATAGTAGTTTAGAGTCGGTTATATAGACTCTAGATCTACGCATAACGGCTACTATAATTTAGTTATATTAATAGTATATATTATAAGTACTAACTAGGTAGGCTATATATAGGTAGGAGGAAAAACTATAGAAAAGGCTAGAGATATAATAGGAAATTACTCTACTTAATCGGCTAGTATTTAGTATATAGACTAGGCTATTTATACGCGCGCCTAGTTAGTAACCTATAGGACCTAACGCCTAGGATACGCGTACTTACTAGTCGTCCTATAAAGGCCTACTCGAAGAGATCTATATTACTATCTACTCTCTATATATAGGGCCTATATATATATATCTACGCCTTACTCGGTATCCTCGGCGTCGCTACTCTCGACTAGTACTATAGACGAGGCGCCGGCCGCTAGCTTAATGCACTTAGTATAAGCTAATATATCGTCGGCTAGGCGAGAATATAGAGCGACTAATAGAGTAAGAGATCGCTTAGTTAAGTAACAAGCGCGTAGGGTTAGCTCGTCTATAGCGCTAGTATCTCTAATAGAGTTACTAGAGTTAGGGCGAATAGAAAAGCCGGCCTAACTACCTAGTAAATATAGCTGTGTGTCTATATAGTTAGGTTCGTAGTTAGACGGCGTTCTAAGGGAGGAAGTAGCAACTCTATAGTTACTATTATTATTATAATTATTAAAGGGACTAGTAAAACTCCGAAATCTTTAGACGAGGGGCGCGAGAGTAGAAGCGTAGTAGCCGATGTTTTATACGGCCTAGGCAAAATTAGCGTCGTAGTTAGGAGTATACTACTAAATGTCCTTAAGATATACTGTAAAGGATATTGGTAATTCGACTAGTAATAGAGGTAATAACTACTATACTAGATAGCGAAATAGATAATAACGTATAGTACGACTTACTATACTAATTAGGAATAATAGTAGAGTCGTATTAACCTATAGCGAGGGCCTCGGTAGCGAAATAGTAAAGGTACTATATAAGTCGAATTAGACAGATATCCTCGGTAACGTCGTCGTAGTATAAATATTATACTATAGCGTACTTTAGATACTTATAGTCGCATCCTCCTGTATAGTCTAGATTACGCTTATCGGCCTAAAGGAAGTTATCTAGCGTAGGCTACTAGTAGTCGATAATAGTAGCGACTTCTCCTACTATTGTACTACTAAGTAATAGGCGAAAGATAGCTTCGACTAGGACGAGATTCTTATAGGTTAGGTCGGAGATATAGCCCTACGTAGTATCTAATATCTAGTAGCAAATGCCGTAGGACTTGCGTATATAGGCGTTAGCTATACGCTATCTAATATTAGTATTAGTATATTTACGGAATTAGGTTATAGAGAGCGTACCGGTAGTACTATAGGCTCGTACAATCTCGTCTAACTAGATATAGTAGATCTTTTTATCTATAAGCTAGTTAGGCGGTAAGACTACTATAGTAAGTCGCTCCTAAATATTAAGATAGAAGATCTACTAGTAGCGCGAGTCGATATTATCGACGAGGCTTAATTCGAATACTATAATAGCGTAAGTCTATTCTACGCGAGTATAACGATTAATAATCGAGTTCTTCTTACTAAAGTCGACGATATCTACGATATACTATACGTATATACTATAATATAGATTAATAGACTCTATATTAGTACGCGAGGATAGGATAATAGCCTAGGTTCGGGGATTATTATTAAAGGCATCCTCGGCGGTAGCGCGCTCGGTATACGTTATACTAGTATAGATAGTAGAGTATCGGATCTAATATAACTCTAATACAAGGTCGAGGAGTTAGTAATTAAGTAGCTCTTCGACCTAGAATACTACCTTAGACGAAAGCTAGATAATATATATATAGACGAGCTATAGTATCGCTAGGTACTTCGGAGATAGGCAGACTAAATAGACGAGTCGATCTATACGATAGCTTAGGGTAGGAAGGGGCATAGAGCCCTTTATATAGAACTAAAAGAAGTCCTATATTATTATCTAATATAAGGCGCTAGAGTTATATTAGCGAGAAAGTAGTAGCGGATAGTTAGACTATAGACTACTTTACTAGCTAGCGAAATAGTCGTATACGTCTACTAGTTTTTACTAGCTAGTAAAATAGTCTATAGCGTAATAGACTTATAAGGATTAAAGAGTTAGCGTAGAGGAGGTTAGCCTTTAGTCGGCGATAGCGGCGAGGAGAGAATAGGCGGTATAGAGACTAAGCTAACGAAATAGTACCTTATAAGTTAGCGTAGTAAAGGGGCGCTTAATACCGCAGTCTAGCTTATCGATATACTTAGCGAAGCAATAGCAAGCGGCGCGATATTCTAACTAGGAAATAGGAGTATATTATACCTCGACGTTAATAACTTACTATAAGGGAATATCGTCCCCTAAGGTTATAGTATAGTTACGGATCTTAAGTTAGTTTCCCTTAGAGCGTCGGAGGACGTAGAGGCTAAAGGCGAATATCGTTAGATATATCTAGTCGTCGTCGTTAAGAGGCCTATATAGGGCTTTAGAGTTAAGTATTTAGAGGACGATATCGCGAAAGTATATAGCGCTAGTATAGACGCAGCGAGATAGTAGAGCTATATAATAGATTCGTAGGTCTTCGGAAATAGCGCTCTATCGGAGGCTATAGTCGCGTTAGAAATAGCTTTAGTATATAACGGTATCGGTAATGTCTAAAAATCCTATAATAAGGTCGGTCCGATCTTAGGCGTCCTATAGTTTAAGGATACGATAGAATAGAAACCGAGTAAGTATAGCGAAGTCGTTAAGATCGGTAGCTAATAGAGTCGCTATAGCAAACATAGCTACTATATACGCGTTATTAAAGAGGTTCTATATAGCGTCTATTTAGAGTAAGAACTACGCCCGAAAGTAGTATACCTCGTTATATATAACGATAGATAGATACGCGGCGCGTAAGTTAGCGAGACGAAACGTATTATTAGATCGATACTTATCGTATAAGGTTTTAGTATTATAGGCAATCTAGAGTTCTCTAATAGTATTATTAGTACGGTCTCTACGCTCTATTCGATAATCGACTACCTCGAGATTCTATAGTTATAATTCGTCCTTCTACTAATATAGCTATAGCCGATCCTAAAACTAAGCTAGGCGGTTATATTGCTTATAGTATACTAGGCCGGGTATAAGTATCTCCTAAATAAAGGCCTCGTAAGTAGAGATAATAAGCGTACGAGTAGTCTATAGATTGTAGTCCGAAAGGGATACGATATATTCGATAAGTCTTAGGCTATCGGGTATATTTAGATAACGCTAGATAATATAGATAGAATAGCGAGACTCGCCGTTAAGCGCGACGAGAGTAGCGACGTAGATATAGCGAGTATAGTTAGAATTAGGACTAAAGTACCGGTTATAGGTATCGCGCTAGGTATTAATCGTCGTAGCGGTCCTAATTTAGTAGATAGGAGCGTAGCGGTAAGACGTTATATAAGTCTTATCTAGCTCGGTACGTAATTCGGCGATAGTCGACTTCTATACGTTAATATCCTCTTTAAGAGAGCCTAGGCAAATACCGTCGGCTTCGTACTCTAGGTAATCGAGTATCCTATACTAGAGCGTCTAGCGGCTACTAACGCCGAATCGCTAGTTAAGGAAAGTCTCGACTACTATTATAAGTAGATCGCGTAGGTCGTCGTCGGGAATAGTCGGTATATTATAGAATAGGACGTAATAGCCGAAAATAGAGTCTAGTACGATACCTCGCTCTATATAGGCGTAGTTAAGTATAGCTACGACGATAGTTAGTAGGAGATAAGTATATATATAGACCGTTTTGCCGGCTAGTAAATAGATATCTAGATATATATTTACCGGCTAGTAAAATAATCTATACGTTAGGATTAACATTTCTTACCTTAATATATAATACGCTATTCTTCGATATACTCGGACTAAGCTATAGCGGCGTAGAGGATAGAGATAGTCTTACTAGTACTAGTATCGTCGGCGAGAATAGCGCTCTATATAGGTAATTTCTATATTTCGACAATCTATATAATAGCCTATAGTTACTATATCGTAAAACGGAGTCTACGAAACGTAATATAGTATAGGCATTTACTAACTTTATATTAGGACCAAAGAGGTTATACGTAATTAGTATGTAACCGGGCTCGAGTAAAGCTAGGGTCTTAATGCCTTAGGTAGGGCTTAGCGCTTAGTAGTAGGCTAACTTGCCTGCCTTCCTCCCTCTTTTTCTAGCTCTTTATCGAATACTACCTATACCTACTACTACCCTATCTACCTGCTAATATAACCCTTCTTATATAGTATTCGATCTACCCTTTAAGGGTAGTAGCTAGATAGTCCTTATTTTAAACTTTTAGCGGTATAGCTACGAAAACTATCGATTTAACTATATTACGCCCGAAGAACGGGACCTATACGTACTATTCTACTAAAAACAACTATACTAATTATTAAGCAAGGCCTTCTATACGGCCTATTATACTAAGTTAAGCATATTAGACCGATACCTACTAATTCCGCTATATCTATACTATAAGGGGCTATAATATATTATTAGTATTACCCCTTATTATAATAGCCGGCTTATTACGAAACAACAACAACAACCGCGGCGCCGCTAGTAGCGCTAGCAATAATAATACTAGTAGTATAGTGCCTACCGAAGTGCCTACTAAAGTGCCCGCTAAAGGGCCTACTAAGGAACCTATAGTTCTAGGTAATAATCTAGAATTGCCTATTAACGACATTCTTAATAACATTGTTAATCGACGATATAGCTAACTAGCCTTTAGGCCCTAACTAGTAGGGAGACTATAGGAAGCTACTTAAAACAGGCTTACTGCCCTGCGTTAAAAACAGTAGCTAAAGGATAACCTCCTCGAGCTCCGTCGCCTTTAGGAAGCCTCGATAACTACTACTAAACTAATAGTAGGACCTTCCTCGCTATTAGCCTAGAAGAAGGATACTAAGCTTAAGGACTGCACTGTATTTAACGGCTCTAGTCGCAAGCAATATAACGACTACATTCGTAACTACGAGCTTAATTAGCGCAATATACCGAGGGCTCTTCTAGACGACTATTTATTAGTTGTCTACGCTATATAGTATATTAATAGCGACCTAAAACGCACCTAGGATAACTACTTTAACTCCCTCGATAATTAGACCGCTATTTAGTAGCAAACCTATAAAACTATTATGCTAGACACCCTAGGAAACCTTATACTAAGGTAATAATACGCTTAGGACTAGTACCTTCGAGCTAAATAAAAGACTAATTAATCGGCTCGCTTATTCGAGGCCTATTTAAAGACCCTAGAAGACGACCTTCCGGCTAAGACTAATTCTATATAGATCTCGGAAATACGCCTAAAGCTTAGATAGGAACTAATCCTCGAATTAGACCGTCGCCGTATATTCGAATAAGCTAATCTAATACGCATTTAATTTATAGTCGAGGTAGAAACGGCTAAACGAGCTATCTAGCTCTAGTAACGACTAGAATTAAGGATCCGACTAGCTAGTACTAACCGTAGCAACCGTAGTGCCCGCGGAGCAAACTAAGGTTCCTACTAGAATAATAGTGCTAATAATAGGAACAGTAACAATAACCGTAGAAGAGGCCGTAGCCGGCGGCTATATAGAGGAGGCCGTAATAGGGGCCGTAGAAGGGGCTCGTATCCCTATAATACTAACCGCTCGACTAACAATAATAGTAGCAATAATAGTTATAGCAACCCCCTAACCGGATTAAAGTGCTTTAACTATAATAGCACTAGCTATCTACTAGGCTAATATAATAAACCTAAGGACTAGGTCCGAATTGACCGTGCTTCCGCTAAGTATAGGAAACACCTTTTAGCCGCTAATACTACCCCTATCGGCTCTTTTAATTAGTCGAAAAAAGAATAAGCGCCGTACTAACTGTTAGCCTTATACGGCGTAAAACTATCGATATTATACTAGCTATTATACGCACCTATCTTATACAGGATACGTATAGAACTAACTATTAAACTAAGGCTATACTAGATTTAGGAAATTCAGTTAGTGCCCTTATTAATTACCGCCTAGCTAAGCAATTAGACCTCCGACAATTGCCTAGAACTAATATACTAACCCTTGCCTAGTTTAATAACGCTCGGCACTTAACCTATAGGGCTTACTATATTCCTATAGTCCTAAGGGACGAGCTCGGTAACGAGCGCTTACTAGATTTTACTGCCTATATAGTAGATATAGACAACCTCCTATCCGATATTATTATTAGCAACCCTGTTCTTAAGTACTATACTATAGTTATAGACTTAGGCAGTTAATAGTAGCGATTTAGGATCGCTAAGAGAGAGGACACTAAGTATATTAATATTAGCGAGCGCGCTAACAATATTAAGGTTCTGTTATTTAGTACCCTAATACTAGCCTCCGCCTTAGCTAACCCGACTACTAACCTGCTTAGTAGAGATAACGATAAGCCTATGCCCCCTAATAGCATAGACCCTAAACAGCTTGCTCGTATACCTTAGCCTATTCGGGAGACCTATATTAATATATTTAAACACTACCTAGCATCGACATTGCCTATATTTAAAGAGACGGACTATAAGATCGATATTATATAGGGCAAAGAGGTCCCCTTTAGGCCCCTCTACAACCTTAGTAAACGCGAGCTTGCTATACTACGTAAGTACCTAGATAAGAACCTAGCTAATAGTCGAATTTAGTATAGTAACAGCCCTACTATTATACCTATCCTATTCGTACTAAAAAAGGATAGTAGCCTACGTTTATATATTAATTATAGAGGGCTTAATGCTATTACTATTAAAGATCGCTATCTACTTCCGCTTATTAACGAGACCCTCGATCGCCTTTCTAGCGCCTGTTTCTATACTACGTTAGATATTAAGGATATATACTATCGCATCTGTATCCGTAAGGGCGATAAATAGAAGATAGCCTTCCGTACTCGCTATAGCTATTTCGAGTACTTAGTTATACTATTTAGGCTAGCTAATGCCCCTACTACATTCTAATCCTATATTAATCGGGCCCTATTAGGCCTATTAGACTACCTCTATATAGTTTACTATTAGCTAGTAACCGGCCCTATACACCTAGGCTGAGTTTTGAGCCTATATAAGAGGCCTCCTTCTATATTATAGATAGAGTATCAACCTCGTATAGCACATTGTTTATGTTACACTTCTATAATGCCTATATTGCAGGGCTCTAGTTATTAGCCTAAGCGACAGTCTCGTTATCCTATCTTGCTAAACATAGCTGCCTATATTGCTATAGGTTATGTTACCCTCGGTAGCCTATACTATTGCTACAAGTAGTAGTAGTAGTGTTGGTTTCCGTCCTTTATTACCTAGACGACATCCTAGTTTATATATACTTACCTAACATTGCGGAACACTAGGTTATAGTCCGTAAGGTACTCGATCGCCTAAGGACCTATAGGCTATATTATAAGCCTTCTAAATGCACCTTTGCTACTAAAGAGGTAGCCTTCCTTAGCTTCCTCGTATTAACTAATAGTATAAAGGCTAACCCTAATCGGATTAAAACTATTACTAAATAGCTAACCCCTACTAGTATTAAGGAGCTATAGTCGTTCCTTAGCTTCGCTAATTTCTATTACCGCTTTATTAAAGGCTATTCGCGATACGTAATGCTCCTAACCGAACTTACTAAAACTAAGGCTAACCCGACTAGAGGGTTTAGATAGACTAACAAAGTACAAGCCGCTTTTAACGGTTTAAAGAAGCGATTTACTAAAGTCCCCTTATTATAACATTTCGTACTAAGTAGGCAGATCCGTATTGAAACTAACGCTTCCTAGTTCGCTATATCCGCTATTATATTATAGTAGGCTAATAATACCTACTAGCACCTAATTGCCTTCTTCTTACGAAAGATAATCGATATAGAGCGTCGTTACGAGACCTACGAGTAAGAGCTCTTAGCGATCGTAGAAGCCTTTAAGTACTAGCGCTACTATCTCGATAGTATATAGCACACTATTTAGGTCTATACGGACTATAACAACCTCCGTAGAATTACGAAGGTTATAAGGGTTATAGGTCGATAGGCTAGATAGGCCGTCTACCTCGCGAGGTTCGATTTTAATATATTATATCGGCTAGGCGTAAGTAACCCTACTAATAGCCTATCGAGGCGGCCTAATTACGATAGCGAGACTTAGTAATCTATTAATTCATTGTTTCTAACCCTACAGTATAAGATTGCTATAGCCCGTATTATTAATAAGCAAGCGTAGGATAAGCGGACTTCCGGACCCCGCGGCGATAATAAATACTATAGCGGAGTTGTCGTTCTTCTAGTGCGCGTTAGAAAGGACGTAGATCGCTCGAGCTATAATAACTCGATTAAAGACATTGCTATCTATAGTAATAGCCTATATAGCGACAGTACTATAGAAGAGGTTATAGTAGTTCCGGCTACTAGTACTATTAGATATATATAATACGTACCTCGTTTAATAGCGAGGGTGCTATTAAATAACCTTACAAATAGGGATAGTTAATTATTTATAGATAAGCTATTACGGGCTTAGCAGAGGGACGCCTTTGCTATTAAACGTATTAATAGGCTTATAAGTAGACGAACGACTCGATCTAGTAAGAGTAATTAGTCGATCGACGATAAGGGTTACTTAAAGTTTAAGGGCAGATACTATATCCCCGCTAAACAATCGATTAGATAAGAGCTTTTAAAGAGACACTATAATAGTAAGCTCGCTAGTTACTATAGTATAGAGAGGTCGCACGAGCTACTATCGCGTATATACTACTAGCTAAATAGTAAGCGGTATATAAAAGAATACGTGCAGACCTATACAGTATACTAGTATATTAAAGCACTAAAGCACCTGCTATTTAGCGAGTTGTCTTTACTTCCTATTCCTAGGAAGCTATTCGTAGAACTTACAATAGATTTTATTATAGGCCTTCCTCCTACTAAGCGTAGGGGGAGCAAGAATGTATATAATACTATCCTTGTTATAGTAGATCGATTTACTAAGGGCGCTCGATATATCCTAGCGCGGAAAGATTAGACTACTATTAATATAGCAGAAGCACTACAGAACAACATCTTCTATACCTATTAGGGGACCCCTAAAGGGATAGTCTCTAACCGAGGCTTAACATTCATATCTTATTATTAGAGCGAAATATACCTATAGCTAAGACTAAAGCATCGGCTATTAATAGCCTTCTATCTATAGACTAACGGTTAAATAGAGAGGCAGAATGCTACCCTATAGTAGTACCTACGCAGTTACATTAACGAGAACCCCGACGACTAGGTTAACCTCCTATAACTAGCTAAATTCGTGTATAATAATAGTGTCTACTTATTAACTAAGGTGTTACTATATATAGCTATAATAGGCTAGAACGCTGCTATGCTATAAGACCCCCTACTACTCGAGGCCGAGCGCAAGGAAAGGGAAGCGCGTTAAGTACTAATACCTAAGATACTAGCGGCTATTAAGAGGGTTTAAAAGATGCGGGAAATTTACGCTAAGTTAGCTAACAAACTAGCAAAGGCCTAGGCATATTAGAAGGCCTACTATAACAAACACTATACGCTAACGACCTTTAAGCAAGGCGACATAGTTATACTAAGCACTAAGAACCTCCGTATCCGCAAACACCTATTACCTAATAGCAAAATAAGGCCTAAGCTCGCACTAAGATATATTAGCCTATTCCGCATTCGAGAAGTTAAAGGCTCTTCCGCATAGGCCTATTAGTTATAGCTTCTACCTTATTACACTATCTATAATACCTTCTATATATCCCTCCTTAAACTATACTATTAGCGCGAAGGCGATAAAGCGCCTGCTAAGTTAGAAGAAGTCTTAGCCGATAGTAAAGAGCTATAGTCTATAGAGCGTATACTAAAGTATCGGACTAGGAAGGGCAAGAAGGAGTACCTATTAAGATAGTAGGGCTATTTACTAGAATAGGACTCGTAGGAAGCTAAAGATTCTTTCGAAGATATAACTAAGTTATTAGATAAGTATTAGACTAGTATAAAGAATAAGAAGAAGGCTAAGGGCCTATAATGTCGCCTAGGAATAATGCTACCCCTAGGGTACTATTAGCTAACTAATTAGAGGCCGGCAAACTAGGACAATAAGACTATATTACTATAGTAAATACGTACCGAGTGTTAACAAGCGCGCCGTAACGCGTTAACTAATCGCATGCTCTTTTAAGGACTCTACCTCTTTACTAATACGCCCTATAAGGCCCTTCTCCTAGTATTTAGGCCCCCCTCTTATTCCTTCCTTTTATCGAGGCCTCGAGGCCTAGGCGATCGGCGAGGGCGGCGCGCGCGTATAAATAGTAATAATAATAATAACGACGGCGTTACGCTTATACTAAAGGGCGATACGGCCGGCGCGGCTATATTAGTAACGGTATTACGGAGTATATTATTAGTCGAAGAAGGAAATTAGAAGCAAGGTAAAGTTAGCGCTAAGACGACTAGCTCCGCTATTATTAACATTACCTACTTGCTACTATTACTAACCTTACCTATTGTCGCTACTATATCTATAAAAACAACCTTACCTATACTAACTAGGTTAAAAAGATTAAGCCGTTCGAAGGACTTAGAACTAAAAGGGTTAAGCGACTAATAGACTAACTAAGGGCAAAACTATAGAGCTAAGTTAGCCGGGGTCGATCTTGCGGATAATAGGTTACTCCTTAATCTTTCCGACCCTTTAAGCGAGGCAAACCTTAACTATTATACTTATAATAGCCTTTACCTATAGAAACTAGACGAACTATGTTTTTTCTAAAAAGATAAAATAAGATTGACAATTGAAGGCTACTAAACCTAACTAATTAGGGCTAGTAAAACTACGATAGTAAATAATAGTCCTTATAATAATAAGAACAATAACCCTCGGAAGCGGACAAACCCTCGGAAGTAGACAAACCCTCGGAAGCGGACATTTCTAGGTCTTTTAAGAGTAGACACAAAGAACTCGGTACGATATTACTTAGAACGGAGGTAGGGCTATAATACCTCGTATATCTACCTATTATAATAGGGAAGACGCGCTCGTATTATAATTAGTCGATAGTCCTTAATTCTTGTAGATATATATTACTTTATTATATATAAGGATAGCGTAGTCGGAGTTAGATATTGTATTAGAAGGTAAGGTTTGATATAGTTACATAATCGGTAGTTATACGTTTAATTTAGCGCGGACTAAGCGGCTTATAAGACCTGCTAAGTTAGTAGTAATAGAGGTTAAGACTAGAACAAAGACCGGCTACGAGAGCGCGGCCTTTAGAAGGGAAGCGTATATTAGGACTAAAGAGGTTATACGTAATTAGTATATAACTGGGCTCGAGTAAAGCTAGGGTCTTAATGCCTTAGGCAGGGCTTAGCGCTTAGTAGTAGGCTAACTTGCCTGCCTTCCTCCCTCTCCTTCTAGCTCCTTATCGAATACTACCTATACCTACTACTACCCTATCTACCTACTAATATAACCCTTCTTATACTTTATCGATCTCGCCGTCTAGGAGTACGGTAACGTCGATATTTATTACCGTATAGACTTCGTTAAATAATAGAGGCATAGCCGTATACTTAGAGCGATAGTACTATAGGGTATCGAGTATACTAGCGTATAATATATACTAGGCGTCGGTAATAGGGAATAGGGTATCGGACTAGGGCGTAAGCTATAGCTAGTTAGTATTAGCCTAGATAGTACTCTTATACTTACTCGGGAGATATTTTATATTAGCGGGATTAATAGTATCTAAAGTCGAAAAAGTTATATCGATACTATTACTAATATCTTATAAGAAGGCTCGCTATAGTACCGGATTCTAATCGTTAATCTTATATATGTCGTACGTCTTATACTACTTATAAAAAACATTCGTTAGGTCGTCTATTATACGTATAGTTCGCTAGTAGTTATAAGTATTATCTACTCGGGTCGACCTAGCCTCGCTAAGAAAGGCCTTTTCGTCGCGCGCGAATTTATATATATCGCTAGGCATAAGAGGACTAACGACTAGAGAGAGTAGACGCCTAGATAGACGTAGAGAGCCTAGAGCTAGCACTTCGGAGTCGTCTACTATATTTAACTTAGAAACGTCCTTAGATATCGCCTAGGTAGTACTAATTCGATTATAGACTGCTTTACTAGCTAGAAAATAACGACGGACAGTAGAAGTAGTAGTAGTAGTAGTTAAAGTAGTAGTAGTAGTAGTAGTAGTAGTAGTAGTAGTAGTAGTAGATAGAAAAGTAGGGAAGATATAGAGGAAGAGAAATATAAATAGGTAGCGTATAGGCGCTCGGCCTAACGTACGGGCTATAGGCGCGTACGCGTTAAATAGTAACGCAGTCGACCTAACTAAAGGCTACATAAAAGAGTTATCCTAAGCGACGTAGCTAATTTATATAGATAGGCCGGGATTGTATTTTGTTCGCTATCTTAGTTAAGGCCGAGAAGTAAAGTCTACTAAAATTAGGGTAGTATACGATTAAACTTAATATAAGTAGGGTAGGAGGTAAGGTAAAGTAAAGTAGTATAAGGTATACTAGGCTAATAGATATAGAATATAGGCGCGTCTATTTTGCTATATAGGATTATAGTTAGTATTAGTAAAAAATAGCAGGTAATAGAGGGCGAGGCGTTACGAGGATGCGATAATTTCCTAGTAGGTAACACTATTAGTAGCTAAGTACCGTAGGCTAGCGTATTACGTAGCGTAAGACAAGTATTAAAGCAGGTTAGTCGAACGAAGATAGGGAATAGGATACGTAGGAATTCGTAGATACTAGATAGTATAGTTAAATATAGTTATTTGCGTAATATATAATATAGTATACTAGAGGACTAATAGTATCTAAGCGTATCGTCTGTCTACTAAGAGGAATAGAGGTACGCTAATAAGGAACTCGTACGTCGATCTCGTAGAGACTATATTAAAGCCTAGGACGCGTAAGTAGAGCTCTCTAGGATCTTAATTAATAATTAGTACTTTATTTAGGCTTAGATAGACTATATCTTAGCAGATTGTAGTTTAAAGGTACGACCGCGAATACGCTTAATCTCGTCGTCGCTAAAGATATACTCTAGTATAAGAGCTGTAAATAGACAAGTAGAGAGTAGGTAGGGCAAGTCTAGCTTAAGATAATAGTAGGCGAGATCGATATGATATAGATAGTATACTAGATACTAAGTCCTAGGCGCCGACGGCTAGTTCTATAAGTATTTCTAGGTAATAGTAGAGATATCGGTTATAGTAGTAATATAAAATATAGCTAGGCGAGCGTAGCTATAAGAGTAATAGATAATCGCCTTTACGTCTAGATCGTCTTCGAAGGATCTATAGGCGACGGTACTCTAATATATAGATATATAGTCTAGGGTAGCGTACGGGATCCGATATATACCTAGTAGTAGATAGAGCGCGTCGTAGGCGAATAGGTCTACGTCGATAGTAAACCTAACTTTAGAAGACTATAGGATAATATATATATAGATAAGCGATAAGACTACTATAAACCGATAGGATAGGGCGACTAGTTATATAAGCTAGTAGACGCGATACTCTATTATAGGAATAGATATAGTAACTTTAGGGTACCGCTAGATAGAGTCCTATATATTTGTTAATAATTAAGTACTATACGCTAGTTAGTCGAGTAGTATATAGTTTCGTCGACTATAGACTACTTTACTAGCTAGACGTTAGTAAAAGTCCCTAGAATCTATAAACCCGTTACTCCGCGGAAAAACTCTAGGTTGCCGCGTTATTTCTTCCGTTTTCCTCTCTTTTTCTAATCTCCTAGAGGCCCGTCGTTCTCTTCGATTTGTCTATATTTCGCTTCGAAGTCGTCTAGCGCGGAGGTATCCGCGATATAGTCTAGGGGTTCCTACGTAGGTTTATAGTACCCGCTCTATTTTACGAGTACTTTTCGCCCTCGGCTTTACTTCTTTTTTCGGGCGTATAGGATTTCTTCGACCTACTACTCTTTATACGTCTCGAATAAGATAGGGTCCGGCTATTCGTCGTCGGTTACTTACCCTAGAAGGGGGTCCCGGCTCGTAAGTCTTAGAAGGTCGGTATAGAATACCGGGTAAATGTTACTAGGTATCCCCGAGAGTTATACTAAGATAGGCGACAATACCTCTTCTACCGTATACTTAGCGTACTTCGAGTCGAGGCTCTTCTTTAGTCTACCGGTCTAGTAATTCCTTAGGTCGAGCTAGACCTTGTCTCCGATATAATATATCGGCGCTAGAGTTCTAGTCTTATTCGCGCTATTCTCTTATTTCTATATAGCTTCCGCTATTTATACTTAGTATAGATCTAAGATCTTCTTAATCTTATCTACGAACTCCTCCGCCCGTTTCGCTATAGTTAGCCGTCTATCGATAGCTAGGTCCTCTTCTAACGTAACGGGGGAGGTAGATTCGTAACTATAAGTCGCGAAGAAAGAGCTTATTTCTAACCCCGCTTAGTATCTTCCGTTAAACGCTAGTTCTGCCGTAGGAAGCTATTAGTTCTAATCGGACTATATCTAGTTAATATAGTTCCGTAGGTAAGCTTATACGTCTTAGTTTACGCGCTCCGGACCCCCGTCGGTTTGTAGGTAGTAGGCGGAGCTTAACCTCTACTTTACGCCGAGTAGTCGACATATCTCCCTCTAGAAAGTGCTTATCTAATTCGTACCTCTATCGCTAGTAATAGTACGAGGTAGTCTGTAATACCTAACCTAGTATTTTAGAAACAAAACCGCGCATTCCTCTACTTTTATAGAGGGAGTACCGATAAGGGCGATCTATTTGCTAAGGCAGTCTTTAATTACCTATAGATACCGGTCCCTATCTAACTCCGGCAGGTTAGTTATAAAGTCTATCGAGATTTCCTAGAAGAAACGGTCGGGTACCGGTAGTAGTTTTAGGAGGCCGTATTTGTATTCCCTCTATACCTTATTACGTCTATAATAGTTGCAGTTCCGTAGGAATTGCCGTACCTACTTCGACTATAGCGGCTAGTAAAAGTCGCGACCTAGTATAGAAGTAGTAGAATCCCGGCCGGGATAGCCGTAGAGCGGCGAGTCGTAGATTAACTAGATAATCTTCGTACGTAGTATATCCTACTATAGTTCCTCGGCCCTTATATCTTTATATTCGGTTTCCGTCGTCGCTAGGGCTCCTAGAACCTAGAGCTTACCGCGGTAGCGAAGGAACCCCTTAGAGTCTATTATATAATCCCCGATCTAAATTTTTACTTTAATTTCCGGTTATAATGTTCTATATCCCTTACGGACTTTCCGTACTACTGTCTAGTATACCGTATCTTTCTCGACAATGCTCTTCTATATATCGTTTATCTCTAGGTCCTAGAATAGTTTAGCGCTTTCCGGCGAAGGCTACGCGGGCTCTGTTTCGTTCGCGAGTAGGGATAACGGGCTCGCCTTTGTTATACGCGGGAAGCTACGGATAGTAGTACTAGAAATCTAGACGTTTTCTAGCTAGTTTAGAGAAAGGTCCGGCTCTAAGAATCTCCGGAACCTCGAAAGCTTATCGTCTTAGCCTAACGTATCTTATTCCCTCCTCGATAAGGTATCCGGTAAGATAGCTTCGATTCCCGGCCGGTAGACTAGGGTAAACTAGTACTTCGCTAGTTCTTCCTACTATCGGATCTATCTTTCGGATAGCTAGCGCTTTACTATAAAGTATTCTAGGTTCTTATAGTCCGTCTAAATCGTAAAGGGGCTATATAATTTCATCTCGGAGTCCTAAAACTTAATACTAGATACGACTACGAGCATTTCCTTATCGTAGATATCGTAATTAATCTCCGCTTTATTTAGTTTCTTCGAAAAGAAGCCTACCGGTCGGCGGATTCCCGCCTTTTCTTAGATAAGGGCGCCCCTAATCGCGAACCCGCTATAATCCGTCTTAAGGAAGGTAGGAAGGGACGGGTCCTACTAGGTAAGTACCGGGGCGCGGTAGAATTTGTCCTTTAGCGTCTCGAACGCTTTGTCCTATTCTTCTCCCTAGGCGAACGGGGTTCCCTTACTAGTAAGCGTAGTTAATAGTACGGAGATCTTAGAATAGTTCGGTACGAATATATAGTAGTAGTTCGTAAATCCTAAGAAACGACGAACTTCCTTTTAGGTCTTAGGTACTATCTATTTTTATACGGCTTCTACCTTTTCGGGGTCGGCTAATACTCCTCCTCTATCGGCGTAGACGATAAATCCTAGGTACTTAATCTTTTTCTAGGCGAATTCGCTCTTTTTAATATCGAGGTAAAGGCCTCCGTCCTAAAGCTTCTTAAGTACTACTCTTACTTTATAGAAATAGTCTTCCCTCGACCCGCTCGAGTAGATAACTACGTCGTCTATATACGCTAACGCGAAGTCGTCTAGATACTCCTATAGGAGAGTATTAATATACCGTTAAAATGTAGCCGGGGCTCCGGACAAACTAAACGGGCACACTAGCTATTCGAACGAGCCTAGCCTAGTCCGGAAGGCCGTTTTATACTCGTATCCTTTTACTATTCTAATCTTGTAAAAGGCCGAGACTATATTAACCTTAGTTAACTACCGGGCCTCCGTTAGGTTCCTTATAGTATCTAGGATTAGTAGGAAGGGGTATCTGTCTTGCTTCGTTAGAGCGTTAAGCGCCCTATAGTCGTAGTAGAACCGTAGTCCTCCCCCGGGCTTCTTAACGAATAGTACAGGCGCCGCCGCTTCGGAGTTCGCCGGTCTTATAAACCCCTTCTTTAGGAGCTCGTCTAGTAACTTCCGTAAGACTAAGAGTTCTTATTTCGATATACTATAGAGCGGACCCTAAGGGAGTTAAGGCTAGGATCCGTCTAGTTTCTCCTAGAGTTCTATTATATAGTCGATACTAGGACAATAGGGCGCTAACTTATCGGCTTCCCTTTAATAAAATAGCGCAGCTATATCGCGAACCTCCGGGGATAGCTTCTTCTTTAGCTCCTCGATCGTCGGGTATTCCTTCGTCTTTAGGGCCTTTTTAATATTCTTAGTAATTGTCGCGGTAAGTAGGCTTCTTACGGCGTTAATCGTAGCGATGTTCCTATTCGTATCGACCTCGCGGTAATAGCGCCCTTTTTTAATCTAATACCGAGCCCTCCTATAGTAATACTATCGTTTCTCGGGCGCGGTCCTAACCTTATTATATACCTTCTATAGGTTCCCTAGGATAAGGGGAAAAGCTAATCCCGGTACGACGTAAGCGTATACCGTTTATTAGAATCCGTTAATTTCTATCTAGAAGGCGACGACTCCTATAATTTTCGCGTCTTATATTACCGACGACGCTCCTTTTACTTCTCGGAACTTACGGCTAATATAGCTAAGTCCGAGGCCTTTAGCTAGGCCTGTATTAATTGTAGCGTAATACTAGTATCCTTCGTCGATAAGAGTAGAAGTTCTAATATTATTTTCGAGGACTATATTAGTATATATAAGATTCCCGCTTATATCCTTTTTAACTTCTTCCTATTTCTTTGCCCGTACTCTATCTACTCCCGACTCCTAACTACGAGTAAGAGTTACTCTTTTCCCGAGTCGGAACTGCTTAAGTCTAACTATTCTTTTATATTCTCTAGAATAGGTTATATAGAGGCGATACTAATCTTAGTAGGCTAAGCCGGCGGGGCGTACGGGCAATCTCGAATATAGTATCCGCTCGCTCTATAGCGAAAGTAGAGTCTTTTCTCCTTACGCTTCTCTCTTTCTATAGAGTCGACCTATTTAGCCCTAGGTTTCCCCGCCGTCGATTGTTAGGCTCCGCGGTTCTTTCTACGGGAAGCGTTAGTTTAAGCGGGATTTATAACTACGTCTCTATTAGAGTCGACCTTCGGGTTCGCCGCGGGGGCCGTATAGAGGGGGATAACGACCGTAGGACTCGCTACTTCTTTCTTCCTTTCTTACTAGCGTTTCGTAGCCTATTTAAATTAATCTGTCGACTCGAGGTTCGTTATAATCCGCTCGACCTCCTCTATATAGAGGTAGTAATCCTTAATCTTTAGTACGGCGGTAGTATAGGTTTTAGCCGCGTTCGAGAAGGTGTTCTTTAAATACCCGATTTTCGTATCGTCGGTCTAACGGTCTCTGCCTACGCTTAGTAGGAGGCCGTCGAATTCTAGCTAGTAGTCGTACTAAGGTTATTCCTAGGAGTGCCTTAGGGCTTAGAGTTGCTCTAGCGCCTTTATAGCTTCGTTACTATCCGCGAAGACGTCCTCGAGTTACTAGAAGAAAGCTTCGGGGTCCTTTCCTTTCGTAAAGCTTCCTCTTTCCTAGAAGTAGCGTATCCTAGCGCGTTCCTTTACCGGTAGGGTATCGTATACGGTATCCTAGTAGTAATCTTCGGAAAGCTTTAGTTTTAGCCCGGAACGAACTCGGTACGAACTTCTTAGTTATAGTAGGTAGTCCTAGAACGACTCGGCTTTCCTATCCTACGATAGTAGCTTCTACTCGCGGGACGCCGTTACGTTTTAGCCGGTAGCCGAGAGAGTTTCTAGTAGTCCCTTTAGGATCTCGTTCGTAGACTAGTCTCGTACTAAACTAGCTTCGGGAGGCCCGTACTAGCGAGACGCTTCCGCGTATTAGAGCGCGGAACGAGTAGCTTATAGCTAGGCTTCTATCGTCTACTGTCTAGTATAGAGACTCTCGAAGGTACGATAAATTTCGTCCCTAGTTATCTCTAGTACGGTAGGGGCAGCGTTCCCCTAGCTATCTTACTTAGGTTCCTAATAAACCTTAGCGTTTCCTATATTAAAGATCGAACCTAATATTACGGGTAAGCAACGCGTACGTAGATACTAGATATAAGACTTAATAGGTTCGATAAAGAGCTAAGTCTATCTACGTAAATCCGAATAGTTTTGTATAGTGCGCTAAGCGCTAAGTAGTAGGTTAGAGTCGCGTAGGCCGAATGCCTAAGGCTAGCGCTTTCTACCTAGGGCGTAGCCCTTTATAGTAATTAAAGTCGTTCGGCTCCTACTATATGCCCGAATACGGTTATACTATATAAAGGGCAAGGTAGCTAAGGAGTAGAGAGTAGAACTAATAACTACTAATTAGATACTAGAATAGGGAGAGTAATAACTAGGAAATAAGAGGATATAATTCTAGTTCTTCCGTCTCGGTAATACTACTTCGGACGTAGTCGCTAAGTTTATTCTAGAGTTCGCGCTATTCGTCGGTCGGTATTACTTAGATAGGGCTATAGTCGACTTTTTTATCGACTTTATTACTTACTTAACTAGCGACTTCGCCGTCGACGTCGTCGTTAATTTTATTAGTAGGCGATATTATAGAAGGGAAAAATAGAACTTTAGAGGAGATACAACGAATAAAATATACTAGCGCGTATAGTATAGCGTCGGCGTATTTAAGTTTACTCGAGCGGGTCTTATAGCGCCGAAAGCGAAAATATTTATAATAGTTAGACTTCTATATTATATTATAGAAGTTAGCGAGGGCTTGCTTACGGGAATTAATAAGGTTAAAATAGGGGGCACTTTCGCTATAATGCCTTATTATATAAGAGAACGCTCGGCGAGCGATAGCGATAACTTCTATAGTATAGAGCTTATTATCTTTTTTAGAAAGGCAGATAGTAGCCTATATTTCGTCTTTACAGAGTAGAACGACGTAAAGGTCGATAAAGAGTTACTAAATCTAGGGAGGGAGGGTAGATACGTAGGCTAAGCTATCGTAAACGACATTTCGATTCTTGTCTAGTTTCTCCTAGATATTAGCCTAGGCTTTAATTAGGGTAGACGCAAATTAGTTATTATACGATAAGAAGGGAATAGGTACTATATAAGCGCGACGATAGACCTAGAACACGCGATTCTATCTAGGTTCGTACCTAGCTTTAAAATAGAAGAATTGCTATATATAGATATTGCTCTCTTATAGGCGATTAGGTATCTCTTATAGGCAGGCTTTTCTACTACTACCCCGAGTCTAGGTATTAGTCTACTTATAGCGCGTTTTATAATACTCTTATATCGAGGTACGCTTATAAAAGATAGCTATATATTGTTCGCCCTATTCGTCGATAGTAGTATATTAGAAACAATCGAAGTAGAGTAGGAACTCTAAGGCTTAATCGTCGGTTAGCTAGGGCTAAATTACCTAGTTAGGTATTATAGCAATATCGGGGAGCGACTCGAATTCTTCGATAAGAAGGCGACGGATAGTATTAGGAATAGTATATCGGTATTAGCGGCTAAGGTAAGTATAAAAATAGCGAGGAGGTACGGCGTATTAGCAAGTTACGTACTTAATAATACGATATTAAGGAAGATAATAGAAGTAATCCTCGAAACAGTATCTTTCCGATATATAGGTTCCTAGGTATTAGGAGTAGTTCTTATAACCCTAATAATCTCGATCGTAATAATATATTAATCGCGAGAGCGCGTTAACGGACGTATATCTATTGCCTCCTTTATAGACTAAAGTAGTTAAGGCGCGGATTATCTAACCTAAACCTTAATAGTATCTCTATAGAGGCCGTATCTACTATAAATAGTATATAGGAAGATAATAAGGCGAAGGTCGTATAGAATATAACTTAGTATAGCGTAGGTATAAACTAGTTAGAAATCCGGGCAGGCGGTTAGAATAGATAGTATATAGCTACGAGCTAATCGGCCTCGGGATATTAGGGAGCTATATACGTATATATTATAGGCTTCTAAGCGAGGCGGTTATAAGATTAAGTAAAAGGTATAAGATACAGACTACTTTGCTAGCTAGAAAACGGGTTAATCTTTCGCTATATAGTAAAATAGTTAGTATTTATATATATTAGGTATAGGGACGGTACGTAGTAGGGACGGAATAATTAAAGTTTATATATATAGTAGCCGGCCTAACGTAGCGAGACGCTCTCTAATATTCGGTAGTAGAGTATAGGTAAAGTCTATCTACTATTTACGGTAGTAGGTATAGTAGGCTTCTATCCCTTCTTTACGGCTAAGCCGGCGACATTGTAAACGGAGCTCTAATCTATCGTATATATTAAGAAAATTAGGAGCCGAATCTCTATCTACGTTAAAAGGATTGTCCTAGGTACCTTTCCCTCCTTCGTCGTCTAATACCGATAGATCGGGTTCTACGCTATCGTCTTCTAGCTATAAATCTAGTACTAGTATATTACTACCTACTTTAACCCTAGGTTTCCTTAGACGTTTTTTACGTAACGCGCGTAATAGGTGTTTTTTCGGCGCTAGTAAATTGCGCCCTGTCTTAAAGCCTTAGAGAACGATATAGTCTTTAGGAATGTTAGGTAGGTAGGCCTATATCGTACGTTCCTTGCTAGGTTTCGGTTTGTAAGCGTCTCTTATAGCGGTAATATTACTACTAGTAATAAAATTGTAAAGAGCGCTCTTCCTCTTATTAACGCGACTATTCTAGGCTTCTACGAGCCTCTTCCGTTTACCTTATATCTAGAAGCGATAGGCTTCTTCGAGACTAAGTCTAATCCGAGTAGTAGCTATAATATCGGCGAGAATACGTTTAGGTACTAAAAGTAGAGCGCTAAACGGAAGCCGGATAAGCTCCGAGGCTTAAGTAAACTAATCTTCGCCCTAGGCGGCTTCGATAATATAGTTACTTACTCGGCGGAAGGCGTCTATAGATATTCCGAGGACGACGGCGTAATAGATTAGGCCGTACTAGTCGAGGCTTCGAACGAAGGCTTAGGATATACGGAGTAAAGGATTAGTACTAGTCTCCTAGAGCTTGTACTATAGAGCGTACCGCTAGAGTATAGTCGCCCTAACCGAGTTACTCTCGATAGAATTACCGATCTATTCGAATATACGCCTAAGTATGTCTGCCTTCGTAGTTCTAGGTTCGTTAGGTCCGCGTAGGATTTTAAGAGCTATTACGTTCTCGTCGGTTAGTTTCTATACTACGAGGAAATCTGTATACTACGTAGGGGTAATAAGATTAAGTCGGGTCGAGATATCTCTATTAGACGCGCATTATACTTATAAAGAAGAAACCTATACTTATATAGAATAAAAGGGCTAGTAATCTGCTATAATAGTAAGGTAATAGTATAAAGTAATAAGCTACTAATAAAGAGAGTAGATTGTCTAGTAGCTATATTTACGCTAGGATAGATTAGTAAGACTTAGGACGCGAAGGTAGATTGTCTAAACTTTGCGTAGGAGCGACGTAAAGGGAGTCGTATATAAACAATACGTAGGCATATAACCGACTCTTAGGGGTAACGAGAAGAAACGGCTATAGGCGAATTCTACGGCCGTAGGCGAGGTCTACTAGTAGAAAGCAAACGTTTTAGTATAAACATTCTAATATCCCTATTTAGTATTTAGAGGACGTACGGCCGCGCCTACGCTATATACTCGAATATTGTAATACTAGAATATTTAGCTCTAGGATCTAGCTCTAGCGAATTAATCGACTACCGCGATAATATCGTCGATCTCGAGCTAGTTAATAAAGGCAGCGAGGAGCTATAGCCTATCTCTAGTATTTATACGCGGCGCTATCTATAAAGAGAGCAGTAGTAGTCGTAGTACTAGGAGAAGTAGCTATCCCTAACTAGCCGAATAGTACTAACTCTAGAGTATTTAACTACCTACTACGGCTATTTAGCTACGAGGTAGAGGGTTAATATGAGGGATAAGTTAGGTAGCCGAAGAGATAGACGATATAGCGGCTAGATATAGTAGTAACGTAGACGAAGAAGATACTACGCCTAGGTCTTACTCGGCTTGCTCTACTTTCTTCTAGGCTCGTCGTAGAGCTATACTCGCTAACTTCCTCGCGGTATATTCGGCCTTCTTCTTCCGCTCTTCCTCTTTAGTACCGAGTAGCTTACGCTATCCTTTAGGCGGTATCGTATTAATTCCGTTAATAGCGGAGGGTAAAGCTTATATATAAGCCTCGCTAATATGTATAGAATTCGAGGAGATAGTTCTATCTTACGGAAACTACTAATACTAGAAAGGGCTACCCCTTTCTAGCGATATATTTTATATATAAGAGAGCAAGGAATAGTAGCGTAGTATATTTTGCGTATAAAGTAGTACGTATAAGCAGGTTTATATACTGCCTACGGCCTTCCCGTAGACGTTATAAAACCTAAAGTCGAGCAATTAAAAGATACCGTAAATAACTTAAAACTTTAGGTACGTACTAAAAGTTTTAACTTATTCCTCTATCGTACCGTAGGATAAGTAAACCTAAAGAGTATTATAGGTAGGTCTATTATTAAAGGTAAAAGTCCTTACTAGGCGATAGGCGGAGTAATACGAGATACAGGGTAAGGTTCGTAGTAGCCTTCCGTAATAGCGAAGGAAGGCTATTTAATTAGATAGTTAGCTAGGTTCTAATAATATTTAATTAATATCGGGTAGAGAGGTTAGCTAGATTTCGGGAAAGGGTACCTTATATACTTAATATAAGACTAAAAGTATAGCTAAGAAGATAGGTAAATCCCTACTTATAGAACCGGAGGGTAAGGGGTAGGCAAATACGACTCCTTAGAAGACGTATCGATATAAAGCCTAAAGCCGGAGGGAAATGCTTAGGGGGATAGAGATAGCTAGGACTCGAGATATACCGAGGTAGATAGCTAGCAGGTAAGCCTACTTCGTAGTACCCCGTATATTTCTTAACCGGAAGCGCTCCGTTGCGTTCTAATAGAGCGAGGGCCGTATCGCTAGTTATAGCTAATTAGCTAGACGCAGGTACGGTCGAGATACGACTTAGAATACAAACGCCTTCTTGCTTTAATATTTCTTAAGCGCTTCGTCGTATCCTAATAAAGCGGCTTACTAACTAGAAGCGCTTCGTCGTATCCTAATAAAGCGGCTTACTAGCTAGAACTAGAAGCGCTTCGTTATATTCTAACGAAGCGGCTTACTAGCTAGAACTAGAAGCGCTTCGTTATATCCTAACGAAGCGGCTTACTAACTAGAAGCGCTTCGTCGTATCCTAACGAAGCGGCTTAACGATATCCTTATCCTTACTACGACTACCGAGACGTATAAATTCTTCCTCGAATATAGCGATATAACGTAAAAACTAGTCGATAGCGCAGTTAGTCCAATGAGCGATAATTGTTAGTAGATCGCCCTTATTCTAGTTCTCGAGTACTACTTTAAGAGCTTATATAGAGATATAAGTCTTACTAGTTCCGGGTAGGCCTTAAATAATAGTAAGCTACTTCGTTAGGATACGACGAAGTGCCTCTAGTTAAGAGGCGTCTAGAGCACTATTAGGCTTAGAAGGCTAGTACTTAATAATATTAATATTCTCGAAGCTCTCGTTAGATTTATTAACTAGGATAGAGCTTAGATCTCGCTTCGGCTATGCTTTAATATACTTAGGCGCCGAAATGTAAGGCTACACACTAACGAGGTACTCTAATAAGGGGAAACCCTCGCGTATTATACGCTAAAGGCTAAGTAAGGTATGCCGATTGGCTTCGAAAAGTCCGCTACGGTCCTCTACTATAAGATATTCCGTAGTAGGATCTAGCTCTAACTCCTCGGGACGGGCAAAAGCTAGATTAAGCTTAGGTAGATTCTGCTAAAGTCTCTCTAGTAGTCGAGCGGTAATAGTAGCGACAATAGCGCGAGATACGAACTTATTATTTATTAGTATAAGAACGACTAAGCTACCGGTAATAAGGCGCTTTAACTGTTCCTATAGGACTTTCTTACTAGTACGGAGGAGACTAAAAGTAACGCGGACGGCGAAGCTATATACAGATAAAGTCGCGCCGTAGATATAAACCTACTTAGGTTAGTATATAACGGGTAGCGCGTTAAAGGTAAAGGCGAGACTAACCTTAGTATAGATGCCGACTTTGCTATTAAATGCGTCTTTAGCGGTATATAGAGTATAGCGAGTTATTAAGACTACTTCGCAAAGGCCGTAGAGGGTATCTTCGCGGTATAGCTCGTAGAGAGTGCTCTACTAACTAGAAGCGCTTCGATATATCGAGAGCTACGAGTAGGAGGTAGCGAGGTATAACCCTAAGCCTAGCCGTATCGCTAGTTATAGCTAATTAGCTAGAGCCGTATCGCTAGTTATAGCTAATTAGCCCGACGCGGGCGTAGTCGAGATACGACTTAGAATGCGACTGCCTTCTTATTTAGCTCGTAATATACGTAGGCGGCTTACGAGTAGGCGCGAGAATATATTCTTTTATACCTTCGATATTATAATATCGAATAAATAGAGAATAGTTCTATAAGGGAGGCGATAAATAGTAAATAGAGCTCGTCGACGTCGCGCGCGAGAGCGAGCGTTCCTATCGCTAGTTATAGCTAATTAGCCCGCGGCCCCTGCCGTATCGCTAGTTATAGCTGATTAGCCCGACGCCGGCGCCCTGCTATACGCCCGCTATATACCTAACCCTAACCCTAATGTGCCCTATAGTAGCCTAAGAAAGCCTAAAACAAATAAAAGCGATAGCGATATAGCGAGGCCCTATTAAATACTAGACTATTCTAGCCGTCGTTTAGGACCTATAACCCTTCTAGAACTATACTAACTACTTAAATATAGTGACTTTTTATACTAGCCCTAAGCCCGATTTTTACTAGTAGAATTATAATTAGGAATAGATACCGTAGCTAGTATAGAAGTTATAAACGGCCTATCTAGCCCTAGTACTAGGCCGAAGAAGGACTCTTATAGAAAATTATGCTAATATTTAGCTACAAGGTAGATATTCCTATCTCTTTAAAATAAGCCTTAGTAGAGGTAAGGATATCTTTATAATAAATGTAAAATAAATTCTAGCTTTTCTTTCTAAAGCTAGTAGAGAATTACTAGTCCTAAACTTATATCTAATTAGTATACGTACTGGGCAAGCTATTAAGCGGGAGTTTTACGGTATCTATATTAAAGAAATCTTCTAGATATACCTTATTTAATAAAATTCTATAGATCTAAAATACTACTAGTAGAATATAAAATAAACTAATAATAGTCTAGCTATTAAGAGGTTATCTCCTAGTAATTATTTATTTAAATATATTATATTACTTCTAAAGAATATATAATATAGACAAAGAATAGCCTCCCTAAGGAACTTCTAAGCTAATTTGCCTTCTTAATATATCCTCTTTTCCTAAAGAGTTACCCTAAGTGTTATATACAAAACCCTACTTGGGCTATCTGATAATTTTTATGGTATATTAATATTACACTAAATATATTTTGTTTTTTGTTAAAATTAGTATAGACCTAGTAATTAAACCCTTATACCTAAGTAGCAATAATATAAGGAAATATATACCCCTAAGGATATATAATCTATAAGCTAAACAATACATCCGAATACCTATTATATAACAAAACTAGAGGGGAAATAGAACCTATCTGTACCTTAGTCTATATACTAAGCGTAAGTTTCTTTTTCTTTAAAAAGATAAGCTTAGCTAGCTATTCTAAAGATCTTCTTTTATCTATTCTTTCTTAGGCTTAGTAGGCTCTCTTCGAGAGTATATCCTAATACTTCTTTAGCTTAAACCCTTTTAGGTTAATTTAGATTAATAAGGATTAAAAAGAAAGATATAAGCCTCGATGTAAACGTAGTATATAATGTCCTATTTCTATATAAATACCTTCTTTTACCGAGGAAGTCTATTTTTATCTAAGCTAGTATTGAAAATATATATTAGTTATACTTTCGCTTAATAATCCTTTCTATCGCTTAGGATTAATTTTATTCCTATATACAAGCTAGTCCTTGTTATTAATATAGTAATAAATCTAAAAAGAAGAAAAGTAAAATAAAGATTAGTTTTCTATACTACAATCTAAGTTAGATTTCAACCCTAGTATCGTACTATACTTGTAGTATCTTCTATTATATAGCTCTAAGCTATTTAGTACCCTATTCTTTATTAATATATAAACTCTTACTCTAGATATTTCCTAAATCTACTAGGTTGCTACATTAGATAACTAATGCGAATAATACTTATAATACGAAGTATCTTAAAGATATACTAAACCGTTTCTAGTACTATATTGTTTCTAGCGAGTAGTACGTATTTAGAGGAGTACGAGCAAAGTCTAAGCCCTATAGATACTAAGCAAACGCTACGCTACTACCGCTCTTATATTACTTAATACTACTAGAATACTTTTCTAGATAAAGATCTATAAATAATTTACTATATATCCTAGTTTATTCTAGTTATCCTATATTGCTATACTGTAACTCCTACTAGATCTTTTTACTATTCCTAGTATACTAACAATTAGCAAAACAACGTTAAAAATGTTTAACTTTACTACGTATAGATTATAGTACTTAGGTCTTAGGAGTAAGGATTATTCTATATTCTATAGAATTTCTATATAACTATACCTTTACGTAGAAGTCGTCCTAGTATTTTTATTTATTTACTAGAAAAGCTACTGGGCAAGTATAACGCTTAGTAGCCCTATATAGTAGTCGGATACTTATAACCCTTATTACTACTAGTATACTACTTTAAAGTCGTAGTTCTAGGCTTAATATATCGAGTATAATACGTAGAAGTCGTCCTAGTATTTTTATTAATTTATTAAAAATACTTATAGGCAAGTATAACTGTAATAGGGGTTATATTAGCAGGTAGATAGGGTAGTAGTAGGTACAAGTAGTATTCGATAGAGAACTAGGAGGAGAAGGAGGAAGGCAGGCTAGTTGGCCTAACGCTAAGCGCCAAGCCCTGCCTAAGGCACTAAGACCCTAGCTTTACTCGGCCTAATTACATACTAGTTACGTATAGCCTCTTTAGCCCTAATATACGCTTCCCTTCTAAAGGCCACGCCCTCGTAGCCTATCTATGTTCTAATCTCGACCTCTATTACTACTAACTTAGCAAGTCTAATAAGCTGCTTAGCCGCGCTAAATTAAACACTTAACTACCGGATTATATAACTATATTAAACCTTACCTTCTAATACAATGTCCAACTCTAACTGCGCTATCCTTATATATAATAAAGTAATATATAACTACGAGAATTAAGGACTATCGACTAATTATAATACGAGCGCGTCTTCCCTACTATAATAGGTAGACGTACGAGATATTGTAGTACTGCCTCCGCTCTAAGTAATGTCGTTCCGAGTTCTTTGCGTCTACTCTAAAAGACCTAGTAATGTCCGCTTCCGAGGGTTTGTCCGCTTCCGAGGGTTATTGTTCTTATTATTATAAGGACTATTATTTACTGTCGTAGTTTTACTAGCCCTAATTGGTTAGGTTTAGTAGCCTTCAATTGTTAATCTTATCTTATCTTTTTAGAAAAAACACAGCTCGTCTAGTTTCTATAGGTAAAGGCTATTATAAGTGTAATAGTTAAGGTTCGCCTTACTTAAAGAGTCGGAAAGATCGAGGAGTAACCTATTGTCCGTAAGATTAACCCCGGCTAGCTTAGCTCTATAGTTTTGCCCTTAGTTAGTTAGTCTATTAATCGCTTAATCTTTTTAGTCTCTAAGTCCTTCGAACGGCTTAACCCTTTTAACCTAGCTAGTATAGGTAAGGTTGTTTTATAGGTATAGTAGCGACAACAGGTAAGGTTAGCAATAGTAGCGAGTAGGTAATGTTAATAATAGCGGCGCTAGTCGTCTTAGCGCTAACCTTACCTTGCCTCCGATTTCCTTCTTTAACTAACAATATACTCTGTAATACTGTTACTAATATAGCCGCGTCGGCCGTATCGCCCTTTAGTATAGCGCGTCGTTATCCTTATTATTACTATTTATACGCACGCGCGCCGCCCTCGCCGATCGCCTAGGCCTCGAGGCCTCGATAGAAGGAAGGAATAAGAGGGGGACCCATAGGGCGCGTTAGTAAAGAGGTAGAATCCTTAAAAGAGCAGGCGATTAGTTAACGCGTCGTAGCGCGCCTAGTATAGTCTTATTGTCCCTTGTTACTAACAATTGCTTGCCTCTACTTAGTTAGCTAATAGCACCCTAGGGGTAGTATTAGCCCTAGGTCTCTCTAGCGGTTCTAGCGGCACTATAGGCCCTTAGCCTTCTTCTTGTTCTTTACGCTAGTCTAATACTCGTCTAATAACTTAGTTATATTCTTAAAAGAGCCTTTATCTTCCTATAAGTCCTATTTAGGTAAATAGCCCTACTATCTTAATAGGTACTCCTTCTTGCTCTTCCTAGTCCGATGCTTTAGTATACGCTCTATAGACTACAGCTCTCCGCCGTTAGCTAGTATCTCTTTATGTTTAGTAGGGGCTTCTTTATTAGGGTCTCCGCGGTAGTAATATAGTTTAAGGAGAGAGATATAGAAGGTGTTATAGATAGTATAGTATAGTAGGAGCTATAACTAATAGGCCTAGCTATTGCCCTTCGGTTCTCGGATTCGGAATAGGCTAATAAACCGTAGTGCTAGTTTAGGGCGTGTTTTGCTATTAGGTAATAGGTGTTTGCGGATACGGAGGTTCTTTATACTAAGCATAACTATATCGCCTTGCTTAAAGGTTATCGGTATGTAGTGTTTATTATAATAGGCCTTCTAATATACCTAGGCTTTTGCTAGTTTGTTAGCTATCTTAGCGTAAATCTCTCGCATCTTTTAAACCCTCTTAATAGCCGCTAGTGTTTTAGAGGCTTAACGCGCTTCCCTTTCCTTACGCTCGGCCTCGAGCGAGGTAAATAGACCTTGTAGTAAGGTAGCGTTTTAGCCTATTATAGCTATATATAGTAAAACCTTAGTTAATAAATGCACGCTATTGTTATATACGAATTCGGCCGGTTATAGGAGGTCGACCTATCTATTAGGGTCCTTATTAATATAGCTTTGTAAGTATTGCTATAGCGTAGCATTCTGTCTCTCGGTTTAGCTATCTATTTGTAGATAGAAGGCTATAGATAGCCGATGCTTAAGTCTTAGCTATAGGTATATCTTACTCTAATAATAGGATATAAATATCGAGCCTCGGTTAGAGACTATCCCTTTAGGGGTTCTCTAATAGCTATAGAAGATGTTGTTCTATAGGGCTTCGGCTATATTAATAGCGGTCTAATCCTTCCGAGCGGGGATATAGCGAGCGCCCTTAGTAAACCGGTCTACGACGACTAGGATAGCGTTAAAGATGTCTTTACTTCCTCTTCGCTTAGTAGGGGGAAGACCTGTAATAAAGTCTATTATAAGCTCTATAAATGGTTTGTAAGGAATTAGTAATAAGGACAACTCGCTAAAAGGCTAATGCTTTAGTACCTTAATACGTTAATATACGGCATACGTGTTTACGTAGTCCTTTATGTCCCGCTTACTATTTAGCTAGTAGTATATACGCGATAGTAGCTCGTGCGACCTCTCTATACTATAGTAACCGGTAAGCTTACTATTATAGTGTCGCTTAAGAAGCTCTTATCGTATCGAATGCTCGGTAGGGACATATAATCTACCCTTATAGCGCAAATAGCTATCGGTATCAATCGACTAATTCTTGCTAGATCTAGTTTTGCGACTATTAGTAAGCTAATCTATACGGACCGTAGCAAAAGCGTCCCTTTACTAATCGCGTAATAGCTCGTTTATAAAGGCTTAACTATCTCCTTATACAAGTTCGCTTAATAGCACCCTCGCTATCGTACGTAGTACGTACTATATATATCTAGTAGCACTAGTAGCCGGATTAACTATAGCAGTGCTTTAATCGCTATTACTATATATAGCGATATCGACTAGGGAGTTATCGTAACCCTTCCTATTAGTGTTATTAAGCTTAATGCGCACTGTTAATATAGCAAGAGCATTAATATACTTTAAGCCGTCGCGGAGTCCGGTAAGCCGCTTATCCTACGCTTACCTTACTACGAGGTCTATAGCAATCTTGTACTATAGGGTTAGAAACAATGAATTAATAGATTAGGTTTCGCTCTCGTAATTAGGTCGCCTCGATAGGCTATTAGTAGGGTTACTTACGCCTAGCCGATATAATATATTAAAATCAAACCTAGCGAGGTAGACGGCCTATCTAGCCTATCGACCTATAACCCTAGTAACCTTAGTAATACTACGAAGGTTGTTATAGTCCGTATAGACCTAAATAGGGTACTAAGTACTATCGAGATAATAGCGCTAGTATTTGAAGGCTTCTACGATTGCTAAGAGCTCTTGCTCGTAGGTCTCGTACCGACGTTCTATATCGATTATCTTCCGTAAAAAGAAGGCAATTAGGTGCTAGTAGTAGTCACTGTCTAACTGCTAAGACATTATAGCTAATATAGCGAACTGAAAAGCGTTAGTCTTAATGCGGATTGGTTTGCTTAGTACGAAGTAGTATAACAAGGGGACTTTAGTAAAGCGCTACTTTAAACCGTTAAACGCGGCTTGTGCTCTATTAGTCTATTTGAACTCTCTAGTTAGGTTGGCCTTGGTTTTAGTAAGCTTAGTTAGTAGTATTATATACCTCGAATAGCCCTTAATAAACCGACGGTAAAAGTTAGCAAAACCTAGGAATAATTGAAGCTCCTTAATACTAGTAGGCGTTAGCTACTTAGTAATAGTCGTAATCCGATTAGGATTAGCCTTAATACCCTCGGTTAATACGAGGAAGCTAAGGAAGGCTACCTCCTTAGCAGTAAAGGTGCATTTAGAAGGCTTGCAATATAGTCTATAGGTCCTTAGACGATCGAGTACCTTACGTACTATAGCCTAGTGCTCTATAATGTTAGGTAAATAGGTATAAACTAGGATATTATCTAGGTAAACTATACAGAGGTAGTCTAGTAGGCCTAATAGGGCCCGATTAATATAGGACTAGAATGTAGCAGGGGCATTAGCTAGCCTAAATAGTATAACTAAGTACTCGAAATAGCTATAGCGGGTACGGAAGGCTGTTTTCTATTCATCGCCCTTGCGAATGCTAATACGATAGTACGCATCCTTAATATCTAATATAGTATAGAAATAGGCGCTAGAAAGGCAGTCGAGGGTTTTATTAATAAGCGGAAGTAGGTAGCGGTCCTTAATAGTAACAGTATTAAGCCCTCTATAATTAATATATAAACGCAGGCTACTATCCTTCTTTAGTACGAACAGAATAGGTATACTAGTAGGGCTATTACTATACTAAATTCGACTATTAGCTAGGTTCTTATCTAAGTACTTACGTAGGATAGTAAGCTCGCGTTTACTAAGGTTGTAGAGGGGCCTAAAAGGAACCTCCTTGCCCTATATAATATCGATCTTATAGTCCGTCTCTTTAAACATAGGCAATGTCGATACTAGGTAGTATTTAAACACATTAATATAGGTCTCTCGAATAGGCTATAGTATTCGAGCAAGCTAATTAGGGTCTATGCTATTAGGGGGCATAGGCTTATCGTTATCGCCTAATAGGTCGACTATTAGGTCGGCTAAGGCAGAGGCTAGTATTAGGTTGCTAATAAACAGGACCCTAATATCGTTAGGGCACTCGCTAGCGTTAATATATTTAATGTCCTCTTTCCTAGCGATTCTAAATCGCTACTATTAGCTGCCTAGGTCTATAGCTACGGCGTAGTGCTTAAGGACAGGGTTGCTAATAACAATAGTAGCTCCTCTATATAGGTTGTCTATATCTACTACGTAGGCAGTAAAGTCTAGTAGGCGTTTATTTCCGAGATCGTCCTTAAGAACTATAGGAACATAGTAGGCCCTATAGGTTAAGTACCGAGCGTTATTAAACCAAGCAAGGGTTAGCCGGTTAGCCCTAGGCAATTGTCGAAGGTCTAATTGCTTAGCTAGGCGATAGCTAATAAGGGCACTAACTAAATTCCCTAGGTCTAGTATAACCTTAGTTCTATAATTATTGCTATGCGTATCCTATATAAGACAGGTACGTATAATAGCTAGCATAATATTAATAGTCTTACGCCTTATAAGGCTAACAGTTAGTGCGGCGCTTATTCTTTTTTCGAAGGTTGGCCTATAGGGGTAGCGTTAGCTGCTAAAAGGTGCTTTTAGTACTTAGCGGTAGTACGGTCGATTCGGGCCTAATCCTTAGGTTTGTCGCATTAGCCTAGTAGATAGCTAGTGCTATTATAGTTAAAGCATTTCAATCTAGTAGGGAGGTTGCTATAGCTACTATTATTGTTATTAGTAGAGCGGTTAGTACTATAGGGATACGAGCCCCTTCTACGGCCCCTATTACGGCCTCCTCTATATAGCCGTCGGCTACGGCCTCTTCTACGGTCGTTATTACTATTCCTATTATTAGCATTGTTGTTCTAGTAGGAGCCTTAGTTTCTACTACAGCTACGGCTGTTAGCGGCTAGTCGTATCTTAGATTCTAACTGTTACTAAAGCTAGACTATACGCTCTGCGGTTTCGACTTCTACTATAAATTAAATGCGTATAAGATTAGCCTATTTAAACACACGGCGGCGGTCTAATTTAAGGACTATCCTATCTTAGTTTAGGTCGTATCTTAGATATCTAGATAGAGTCGGTCTTAGGTAGCAAGTCGTCCTTAAGGGTCTTTAGATAGGCCTCGAAGGATCGAGAGGTTTAGTCGGCCTTTTGTTTAGTACGTAGGAATTAGTCTTAGGCGTGCTACTAGCGCAATATAGGGTTGCTAAGGGTATTTAGTATAATAGTCTTATAGTCCTGCTATTAAACAGCGGTCTAGTCGTAAAGGGAATTAAAATAGTTATCCTATATACGCTTAGGGTTACCGTTAATATACTATATAGTATAGACAACTAAGGAATAGTTATCTAGTAGCGCTCTCGGTGCATTACGCTAGTTAAGCTTACAGTTACGAATATAGTTATTGTATTGCTTCCGACTAGAGCTATTAAACACGGTATAGTCCTTAAGTTTAGCATCCTTCTTCTAGACTAGGACTAATAGTAAGGAAGGCCCTACTATCGGCTTAGTGTTAGTTATTAGGGCCTCCTAAAGGCGGCGGATTTCGAGGAGGTTTTCCTTTAGCTATTATTCTTAACGTAGAGTAGCGAGCCTGTTTTAGGTAGCCTCTTAAAGCCTCGCTACTAGCTAGGGGCTAAAGGCTAGCTAGTTATATCGACGGTTAACAATATTGCTAAGAATGTCGTTAACGGGCAACGATAGGTCATCCCCTTCGATTATAGGTTCTTTAGTAGGCACTCTAGTAGGCTCTTTAGTAGGAGGCACTTTAGCAGGTGCTTTAGCAGGCACTTTAGTAGGTACTGTGCTACTAGCGTTGTCGTTACTAGCGCTACTAGCGGCGCCGCGATTGTTATTGCTTCGTAATAAGCCGGCTATTATAATAAGAGGTAATACTAATAATGTATTATAGGCCCCTATAGTGCGGATATAGCGGAATTAGCGAGTATCGGTCTAGTGCAATTGACTTAGTATAATAGGCCGTATAGAAGGCCTTGCTTAATAATTAGTACGGTTATTCTAATAGAATAGTACGTATAGGTCCCGCCTCGGGCGCAATATAGTTAGATTAACGGTCTTCGTAGCTATACCGCTAAAAGCTTGAAATAAGGACTATCTAGCTGCTGCCTTTAAAGGGTAGATCGAATACTATATAATAGGGGTTATATTAGTAGGTAGATAGGGTAGTAGTAGGTATAAGTAGTATTCGATAGAGAACTAGGAGGAGAAGGAGGAAGGCAGGCTAGTTAGCCTAAGGCTAAGCGCTAAGCCCTACCTAAGGCACTAAGACCCTAGCTTTACTCGGCCTAATTATATGCTAGTTACGTATAGCCTCTTTAGCCCTAACAATAACGCTTAGCAACCCTATATAGTAGTAAGACACTTATAACCCTTATTACTACTAGTATAATACGTATATATTGCAACTATAGGCCTAATATATCTAGTACAATCCGTAGAAGCCGTCCTAGTATCTTTGTTAATTTATTAATAATACTCCTAGCTCGAGTGTTACGCTTAGTAGCCCTATAAATTAGTAGGACACTTCCACCCCTTATTACTACTAGTATAATACTTCTAAGTCGTAGTTCTAGGCCTAATATATCGACTATAAAACGTAGAAAGCGTCCTAGTATTTTTATTAATTTATTAAAAATACTTCTAGGCAAGTGTAACGCTTAGCAGCCCGAGTGTAACGCTTAGCAGCCCGAGTGTAACGCTTAGCTGCCCTGTGTGGTACTGGGTTGCTTATATCCCTTATTACTGCTAGTATACTACTTCTAAGTCGTAGATCTAGGCATATTATATCGAGTACAATACCGTAAAAGCTTTCCTGAATTTTTGCTAATTTATTAAAAATACTTCTAGGGCAGTGAAACGCTTAGCTACCCTATATAGTAGTAGGACCCCCCTACCCCCTATTACTACTAGTATACTACTTCTAAGTCGTAGTTCTAGGCCTAATATATCGAGTATAATACGTAGAAATCGTCCTAGTATTTTTATTAATTTATTAAAAATACTTATAGGCAAGTGTAACGCTTAGCAGCCCTA
>NW_006921533.1:8548579-8640390 GCF_000340215.1 Pseudocercospora fijiensis CIRAD86 | reverse complement strand
GAATTTACAGCCCTATATAGTAGTAGGACACTTATAACCCTTATTACTACTAGTATAATACGTATATGTCGCAACTGTAGGCCTAATATATCTAGTACAAACCGTAGAAGCCGTCCTAGTACTTTTGTTTATTTATTAAAAATACTTCTAGGCAAGTGTACCGCTTAGCAGGCCGAGTATAACGCTTAGCTACCCTATATAGTAGTAGGACCCTTATAACCCTTATTACTACTAGTATACTACTTCTAAGTCGTAGTTCTAGGCCTAATATATAGAGTATAATACGTAGAAGTCGCCCTAGTATTTTTATTAATTTATTGAAAATACTTGTAGGTAAGTGTAACGCTTAGCAGCCCTAGTGTAACGCTTGGCAGCCCTAGTGTAACGCTTAGCAACCCTAGTGTAACGCTTGGCAGCTCTAGCCCGAGAAACCCGAAAACAAATAATAGCAACGACGACGTAGTAAGGCCCTATTAAATACTAGACTATTCTAGCCGTCGTTTAGGACCTATAACCCTTCTAGAACTATACTAATTACTTAAATTTAGTGACATTTTATACTAGCCCTAAGCCCGATTTTTACTAGTAGAATACTACTTCTAAGTCGTAGTTCTAGGCCTATTATATCGAGTATAATACGTAGAAACCGCCCTAGTATTTTTATTAATTTATTAAAAATACTTCTAGGCAAGTGTAACGCTTAGCAGCCCTAGTGTAACGCTTGGCAACCCTAGTATAACGCTTAGCAACCCTAGTGTAACGCTTAGTAGCCCTAGCCCGAGAAAGCCTAAAACAAATAATAGCGACGGCGACGTAGCGAGGCCCTATAAAATACTAGACTATTCTAGCCGTCGTTTAGGACCTATAACCCTTCTAGAACTATACTAATTACTTAAATTTAGTCACTTTTTATACTAGCCCTAAGCCCGATTTTTACTAGTAGAGTTTTTATTAGTACTTAGGACTAAAAATATTAGTACTACTATTTTATACTACTTATTCGATAGCTAGACCGTTGGAATAAATCCCTAGTACTCGATATAATTTATTTACCTACTTAGAGATTTAATGAAAATTCCTTTGAATTTCTACCTAATTTTTATAAGACCCTACACTTAGAACCCTTATTATTACTAGTAGAATACTTCTAAGTCGTAGTTCTAGGCCTAATATATCGAGTATAATACGTAGAAGTCGGCCTAGTATTTTTATTAATTTATTAAAAATACTTCTAGGCAAGTGTAACGCTTAGCAGCCCGAGTGTAACGCTTAGCTACCCTATATAGTAGTAGGACCCCCCTAACCCCTATTACTACTAGTATACTACTTCTAAGTCGTAGTTCTAGGCCTATTATATCGAGTATAATACGTAGAAACCGCCCTAGTATTTTTATTAATTTATTAAAAATACTTCTAGGCAAGTGTAACGCTTGGCAGCCCTAGTGTAACGCTTGGCAGCCCTAGTGTAACGCTTGGCAACCCTAGTGTAACGCTTGGCAGCCCTAGCCCGAGAAAGCCTAAAACAAATAATAGCGATAGCGACGTAGCGAGGCCCTATTAAATACTAGACTATTCTAGCCGTCGTTTAGGACCTATAACCCTTCTAGAACTATACTAATTACCTAAATTTAGTCACTTACAATACTACCCCTAAGCCCGATTTTTACTAGTAGAATGTCTTACTCCCGTATAGTTTACTCTATAATAGTTTGCTATATTTCACTCCCTTATTACTCTTACCCTTATAGTTCTCTCTAATACTTCTCTACTTCCGATAATCCTAACTCGCCTTATAGGTCCTTATTATATATACTTACCTATTTACTAGACGGTTAAACCCTTAGGCGACTATCGTATATACTAACCTATTCGCTATATAGCGAAACCTATAGGCTATTATCTTATACGACGACTATTTTGCTATATAGCAAAATCTATAGGTTATTATCTTATATACTAGCCTATCTGCTAGACGGCAAAACATCCGAGATAGCGTATCGTATATCGACCTATTTACTAGATAGTAAAATCTATAGGCTACTATCTTGTATATCGACCCGTTTACTAGACGGCGAATTGAAAGTAGTATTATATTATATACTAACCCGTTTGCTAGACGGCAAATTAAATGTGCTACTATCTTATATAGTAACCTCTTTACTAGACGGCAAAATCTATACGCTGCTATCTTATATAATAACCTCTTTGCCGGATAGCAAAACCTATGCGCTACTATCTTGTATACCGACCTCTTTGCTAGATAGCAAAATCTATACGCTGCTATCTTATATACCGACCCGTTTGCTAGACGGTAAAACCTATACGCTACTATCTTGTACGCTAACCTCTTTACTAGATAGCAAAATCTATAGGCTGCTATCTTATATACCGACCTGTTTGCTAGATAGCAAAACCTATACGCTACTATCTTATATACCGACCCGTTTGCTAGACAGCAAAATCTATAGGTAGCTATCTTACATACCGACCTCTTTGCTAGATAGCAAAATCTATAGGCAGCTATCTTGTATACCGACCTCTTTACTAGATAGCAAAATCTATAGGCAGCTATCTTGTATACCGACCTCTTTGCTAGATAGCAAAATCTATACGCTGCTATCTTATATACCGACCCGCTTGCTAGATAGCAAAATCTATACGCTACTATCTTATATACCGACCGGGTTACTAGACGGCAAAACCTCTAAATTAGCGTATCGCATACTATCTACTTTACTAGATAACAAAATCTATAAGCTATTATGTCGTATACTAACCTCTTTAACTAATAGCAAAATATCTAGGCTGTAATAGTATACAAATTACTTTATATAGGATTATATAAACATTATTGCGTATCTATAGTAACTAACCTTTATACGTCCGACTACTAATATATATATACTCTATTATACTATAAGCACCGTAACCTATACTAGACCGCTTCGCTTCGTATATTAAAGTCGCTAGTACGTAGGTTAAAGCGCGTATAATTAGAACCTAATAATAGGTGCTGTAATACCGCCTACCTTCCCTTATTATCTCGTCCTTTAGTCGATACTAGAATAACGGGTAATGTATATACCGAGAGCTGTACTAGTATCTTATCTGCTCGATTATATCTACTAAACTCCGTATCGGAGAGAGTATACGCTTCTATATCCGCTACTATACTAGCGATTATATTCTAGTCGTAGGAAGGTTTAGTATCGGCGTCTAGCACTATTAAGGCATCGAGTAGCTCCTCGACTGTATATCGACTCGTATACTAGCTTCTCTAGCGATATATAATAAGGAATACTCGTAATACACCCTTCTACGTCGATATATCTAACCTCTACTACGGTTACTAGATAATGTCCTTAAATAGTTTAGAGAACTACTATCTCGTATAATATAGGCAGACCGAAGTACGGCACTTAGCCTATCTAGTCTAGGCCGTCGGCTAGTAGGTTACAGATAGGTAAGGCGGGCGTATTACTAGAGCTATAGCGTTAAATAACGCTATAAACGTAATTTGCCCTTACTATAGTCGGTATTCGTCTACTAGGTTATCTTTATCCTAGTACTCTAGTAACCTACCGAATACTATAGCGACCTTAGCTAACGCTAAATACTACCTCGCGGGCTCCTAATTAAAGCCGAACGTCTAGTGCGGCTAGTTACTATCGTCCTAGCTAAGTATATTTAACGCAACTCCGCCGTCCTTTAGCTATAGAGAGTCGATAGTTTTAGCCTAATTATAAAGGAGGGCGAGGCTTCGTACTAACTACTTAACCGGGTTATCTGCTAACGTACTATCTGCCCGGATCGGCCTTAGTACCGAATTATCTAAGTCGTAGAGCGCCCCGAGTAGGCGAAAACGGTTAATGTAATAACGTAGTTCGTATAATATCTCGTCGATTATCCGTTACTATTCGGCCTTAACTTTAGTATAGTATCTAACTTGTACGTTATACGTCGGCAATATAACGTAGTCTAGAATATAACCCTATATCGCTAGCTCTTCCTAGCTATTGTCGAACGGCCCCTTTACTACCTATAGTGCGGCTAGGCGCCTTATATATACCGTATAGCTAGCTAGCGGTAATAGGACTCGGATAGTATTAGACTCTATATAGTATACGTTACTACTACTATTATCTCTTTCATTTTCTCTATCTACCTGTATATATATATCCGCTAGGATAGAGTCTAGTCGAGCGAATTGCTATTATTCGATTACGTAGGTATCGTCTATAATTATAGGTACGAAGACGACCGGTATAAAGATCGGATCTTTATACTATACTATAAGGACGATAAGATCCCTCGGCTACGCGTATAGAGCAGCGGTATATAACGCCCTATAGACGCCTAAGTACGATCGGCGCTAGTATCGATATATAGAAAATAGTAGGCGTCGATTATAGGAGTCGTTTATATCGCAACGTATTACTCGTCGCTCGGATAGTGTTTTACTTACTATCTACTAAAAAACTATATCGAGGAGCTCCGGTAAGAGCGATAGTAGTATCGTAGTTATAGTAAGTATAAAGAATATCGCTATATAGCTAAGACATCGAGCGCGATATTAACTCCTTTTATTTTAATATATATATCTCGAGTAATCGCTCTAGCGCCCGTACGTATTTAGATCTAGTACTATTTATTAGTAACTATGTTTTTCTAGCTTTTATATAGACCGCTATCGCCTACGATATATTACTCGAATCTCGTCGACAACCCTCTAACTTTAATACTACAATCTATTAGTACTCTATATTAGGATAGCTTTATAGTTCGGTCGGTTAGTATCTACTAAGACGCTACGTACTATCTATAATTTTATATTACGATACCCTATATAAAGTAAAAGTTATAGATTGTCTATAACCTAGCTAGTCTATATATACGAGACGAGATATTGCTATTAATCGCGGATAATATAGCGATAGCAAGATGTATATAAAAACATAAATCTACGCTAGAGCTTTTAAAGTTAGAGGTAGAGTAAGAGCTACAAAATTAATTGCTAGGGCTAGTCTAGCGCAAATAGGGCGCTATTAGGGTTGTCTAGAAACTATTAAGCTATAAGCAGACTATTTTGCTAGTCGGGAAAATAGTATTTAACGTTATTACGATGTGTGTCGCTAGTAGGGCATCTTTAACGCTAGTTAAGACAACTGTTATTTTATCTCCGAGGACGTACCGACGACTAAGACCTAGCTAGTATCCTTACGTTGCCTATATATTATTGCGCCGACCCCTACCCCCTAGGGCACTTTTAGTGCTACTTATAGAATCTATTAAGCTACGAGCACTATTCTACTAGCCGGGAAATTAATTATCGAGGCTCTTATATCGTAATTAGAGCGTTTCGGTACTGTCCGTAGAGTACACAATGCTACGCCGACCCCTCGTAGTTACCTAAGAGACACAAAGTACTAGGCCTACAGCATACAGTTCCCTATATATATACCTCTACCTACGACCTACTCGTCCCGCCTATACTATCTACTAGGCTAATACGACAAACCTAGGGATTAGGCCCGAGTCGACCGTACTACCGCTAAGTACCGAAAAAACCTTTTAGCTGCTAATACTACCCCTATAGGCTAACCTTCGAAAAAAGAGTAAGCGCCGCACTAACTATTAGCCTCGTACGGCGTAAGACTATCGACATTGTACTAGCTATTATACGTACCTATCTCGTAGGGGATATATATAGGAATAATTATAAAACTAAGGTTACGCTAGACCTAGGAAGTAGAGTTAGTACCCTTATCGACTATCGCCTAGCTAAGCAATTAGACCTCCGGCAATTGCCTAGGACTAACTTGCTAGTCCTTGCTTAGTTTAATAGCGCTCGGCACTTAACCTATAGAGCTTACTATATTTATATAGCTCTAAAAGACGACCTCGGTAATAAGCGCCTACTAAACTTCGCTACCTACGTAGTAGAGATAGACATCCTCCTATCCGAAATTGTTATTAGTAACCCTATTCTTAAGTACTACGCTATAGTTATAGACTTAGGCATCTAGAAGTAGCGATTTAGAATCGCTAGGAAAGAGGATATTAAGCATATCGATATTAGCGAGTGCCCTAACGATATTAGGGTCCTATTTATTAGTAACCTAATACTAGCCTCCGCCTTAGCTAATCCTACTACCGACCTACTCGGTAGTAAGGACGACGAACCTATGCCCCCTAATAGTATAGACCCTAATTAGCTCGCTCGTATACCCTAGACTATTCGAGAGACCTATATTAATATATTTAAATATTACCTAGTATCGACGTTGCCTATATTTAAAGAGACGGATTATAAGATTAATATTATAGAGGGTAAAGAGGTCCCTTTTAGTCCCCTCTATAACCTTAGTAAGCGCGAGCTTGCTATATTACGTAAGTACCTAGAGGAAAACCTAGCTAATAGTCGAATTCGATATAGTAATAGCCCTACTAGCGCACCTATCCTGTTCGTACTAAAGAAGGATAGTAGCCTATACCTATATATTAATTATCGGAGGCTTAACGCTATTACTATTAAGGACCGCTGTCTACTCCCGCTTATTAATAAGACCCTCGATCGCCTTTCTAGCGCTTACTACTATACTATATTAGACATTAAGGACGCCTATTACCGCATCCGTATTCGTAATAGCGACGAATAGAAGACGGCCTTCCGCACTCGTTATAGCTATTTTAAGTATCTAGTTATATTATTTAGGCTAGCAAACGCCCCTACAATATTCTAGTCCTATATTAATCGGGCCCTTTCGGGCCTATTAGACTATCTCTATATAGTTTACCTAGATAACATCCTAGTTTATATCTATTCGCCTAATATTACGGAGCACTAGGCTATAGTCCGTAAGGTACTCGATCGCCTAAGGGCCTATAGCCTATATTATAAGCCTTCTAAATGCACCTTTGCTACTAAAGAGGTAGCCTTCCTTAGCTTCCTCGTATTAACCGAGGGTATTAAGGCTAATCCTAATCGGGTTAAGTCTATTACTAAGTAGCTAACACCTACTAGTATTAAGGAGCTTTAATCGTTCCTCGGCTTCGCTAATTTCTATCGTCGCTTTATTAAGGGCTATTTATAGCATATAATGCCTCTAACTAAGCTTACTAAAACTAAGGCCAATCTATCTAGAGAGTTTAAATAGACTAATAGAGTATAAGCCGCTTTTAACGGTTTAAAGAAGCGCTTTACTAAAGTCCCCTTATTATACTATTTTATACTAAGTAAATAGATCCGGATTAAGACTAACGCTTTATAGTTCGCTATATTAGCTATTCTATTATAGTAGGCTAATAATACCTATTAGCACCCGATCGCCTTCTTCTTGCGAAAAATAATCGATACTAAGCGTCGCTACGAGACCTACAAGTAAGAGCTCTTAGCAATCGTAGAAGCCTTTAAGTACTAGCGCTACTATCTCGATAGTATATAGCATACTATTTAGGTCTATACGGACTATAACAACCTCTGTAGAATTACGAAGGTTACTAGGGTTATAGGTCGATAGGCTAGATAGGCCGTCTATCTCGCTAGGCTCGATTTTAATATATTATATCGGCTAGGCGTAAGTAACCCTACCGATAGCCTATCGAGGCGACCTAATTACGATAGCGAGACCTAATATATTAATTTATTGTTTCTAACCCTATAGTATAAGATTGCTATAGCCCGTATTGTTAATAAGTAAGCGTAGGATAAGCGGACTTCCGGACCCCGCGGCGGTAACAAATACTATAGCGGAGTTGTCGTTCTTCTAGTATACGTTAAAAGAAAGGACGTAGATCGCTCGAGCTATAACGACTCGATTAAAGATATTGCTATCTATAGCGATAGTACTATAGAAGAGGTTGCAGTTAATCCGGCTACTAGTACTATTAGATATATATAATACGTACCTCGTTCGATAGTATAGGTACTATTAAATAACCTTATAAATAGGGATAGTTAATCGTTTATAAATAAGCTATTACGTACTTAGTAGAGGGACGCCTTTGCTATCGAGCGTATTAATAGGCTTATAAGTAGACGGGCGACTCGATCTAGTAAGAGTAATAATTAGTCGATCGACGATAAAGGCTACTTAAAGTTTAAAGGTAGATACTATATCCCCGCTAAACAATCGATTAGACAAGAGCTTTTAAAGAGGCACTATAATAGTAAGCTCGCTAGTTACTATAGTATAGAGAGGTCGCACGAGCTACTATCGCGTATATACTACTAGCTAAATAGTAAGCGGTATATAAAGGAGTATATATAGACCTATATAGTATACTGGCGAGTTAAAGCACTAAAGCACTTACTATTTAGCGAGTTATTTTTACTCCCTGTTCTAAAGAAGCTATTTGTAGAGCTTATAATAGACTTTATTATAGGTCTTCCCTCTACTAAGCAAAGAGGAAGCAAAGACATCTTTAATGCTATCCTAGTCGTCGTAGACCGGTTTACTAAGGGCGCTCGTTATATCCCTACTCGGAAGGATTAGACAGCTATTAACCTAGCTAAGTTACTATAGAATAACATCTTCTATAGCTATTAGGGAACCCCTAAGGGGATAGTCTCCGACCGAGGCACGACATTTATATCTTACTATTAGAGTAAGATATACCTATAGCTAAGACTTAAGCATCGCCTATCTATAGCATTCTATCTACAAACCGATAGTTAGACCGAGAGGCAGAATGCTACTCTATAGCAGTACCTACGTGTAAGAAGGGTTATATTAGTAGGTAGATAGGGTAGTAGTAGGTATAGGTAGTATTCGATAGAGAACTAGGAGGAGAAGGAGGAAGGCAGGCTAGTTAGCCTAACGCTAAGCGCCAAGCCCTACCTAAGGCACTAAGACCCTAGCTTTACTCGAGCTAGTTATATACCAATTACGTATAGCCTCTAATATACGCTTCCCTTCTAAAGGCCGCGCCCTCGTAGCCTTTCTATATTCCAACCTCGACCTCCGTTGCTACTAACTTAGCAAGTCTAATAAGCTGCTTAGCCGCGCTAATTTAAACACTTAACTATATAATTATATAACTATATTAAACCTTACCTCTAATACAATACAATATATACTCTAACTACGCTATCCCTATATATAATAAACTATAAAGTGATATATATCTATAAGAATTGAGGGCCTTCGACTAATTATAATACGAGCGCGTCTTCCCTACTATAATAGGTAGACGTACGAGGTATTGCAGCCCTGCCTCCGTTCTAAGTAATATCGTACCGAGTTCTTTACGTCTACTCTTAAAAGACCTAGAAATGTCCGCTTCCGAGGGTTGTTCTTATTATTACGAGGGCTATTATTTACTATCGTAGTTTCGCTAGCCCTAATTAGCTAGGTTTAGTAGCCTTTAAGTATCAATCTTATCTTATCTTTTTAAAAAACACGGTTCTTCCGGTTTCTATAGGTAAAGGCTATTATAAGTGTAGTAGTTAAGGTTCGCCTCGCTTAAAGGGTCGGAAAGATCGAGAAGTAACTTATTATCCGCAAGATCGACCCTAGCTAACTTAGCTCTATAGTTTTGCCCTTAGTTAGCTAGTCTATTAGTCGCTTAATCTTTTAAGCGGCTTAAAGTTTTAATCAAAGTTTTGATTAAACCTTTAATATAGCTATTCTTTTAACTTAATTAGTATAGCGCGCTTCCGGCCTTAGGCCGTAGTATAGGTAAGGTTGTCTTCGCAAGGGTAGTAGCAATAGTAGGTAATATTAATAATAGCGGCGCTAGTCGTCTTAGCGCTAACTTTACCTTCTTCTAATTTCCTTCTTTAACTAATAATAACTCGGTAATACTATTACTAATATAGCTATATCCTTCCTTTCTTAAATAGTAACACACTCTGTAACACTATTACTAATATAGCCGCGCCGGCCGCGCCGTCGTTATTATTATTATTACTATTTACGCGCGCGCCGTCCTCGTAGATCCCCTAGGCCTTAAGGCCCCGATAGGAGGAAGGAATAAGAGGGGGCGCTAAGAGAAGGGTCTTATAGGTTGCGCTAGTAAAGAGGTAGATCCCTTAAAAGAGCAGGCGATTAGTTAACGCGTTATAGCGCGTTTGTTAACACTCAGTGCGCGTTCGCTAGGGTAGTATAGTCTTATTATCCTTCGTTACTAACAATTGCTTGCTTCTAATTAGTTAGCTAATAGCACCCCGGGGGTAGTATTAGTTCTAGGCCCTAATAGTAATATTATAGCCTCTTAGCCTTCTTCTTGTTCTTTATACTAGTCTAATACTCGTCTGACAACTTAGTTATATCCTTAAAAGAGTCTTTAGCCTCCTACGAGTCCTATTTAGGTAAATAGCCTTACTATCTTAGGAGGTACTCCTTCTTGCCTTATCTAGTCCGATGCTTTAGTATGCGCTCTATAGACTATAGCTCTTTACTATCGGCTAAGACTTCTTCTAACTTAGTAGGCGCTTTATCGCCTTCGCGCTAGTAGTATAGTTTAAGAAGGGATATATAGAAGGTATTATAGATAGTGTAATAGGGTAGAAGCTATAACTAGTAGGCCTATATGCCCTTAGCCTCTCGAATACGGAATAGGCTAATGTATCTTAGTGCGAGCTTAGGCCTTGTTTTGCTATTAGGTAATAGGTGTTTGCGGATACGGAGGTTCTTAGTACTAAGTATAACTATATCGCCTTGCTTAAAGGTTATTAGCGTATAATACTTATTATAATAGGTCTTTTAATACTCTTAAGCCTTTGTTAGCTTCTTAGCTATCTTAGTATAGATTTCTCGCATCTTCTAGATACGTTCTATTACTACTAGTATCTTAGGTTGACCCGCTTCCCTTTCCTTACGCTCGGCCTCGAGCGATAGGGGATCTTATAGTATAGTAGCGTTCTAGCCTATTATAGCTATATATAGCGACACCTTAGTTAATAAGTAGACACTGTTATTATATACGAATTCAGCTAGTTATAGGAGGTTGACCTAGTCGTTAGGGTTCTCGTTAATATAACTACGTAGGTACTACTATAGGGTAGCATTTTGCCTCTCGGTTTAGCTATCTGTTTATAGATAGAATACTATAAACAGGCGATGCTTAAGTCTTAGTTGCAGGCATATTTCACTCTAATAATAAGATGTAAATATCGAGCCTCTATCGGAGACTATCCCTTTAGGGGTTCCCTAATAGCTATAGAAGATATTGTTCTATAGGGCTTTAGCTATATTAATAGTAGTCTAATCCTTCCGAGTAGGGATATAACGAGCCCCCTTAGTAAATCGATCTACTACAACAAGGATAGTATTAAAGATATCCTTACTGCCCCTACGCTTAGTAGGCGGAAGGCCTATAATAAAGTCTATTATTAGTTTAGCAAATAGTTTCTTTAGGACAGGGAGTAAAGACAGCTCGCCGAATAGCAAGTGCTTTAGTGCTTTAACTCGCTAGCAAACTATACAGGTCTGTATATATTCCTTTATATACCGCTTACTATTTAGCTAGTAGTATATACGCGATAGTAGCTCGTGCGACCTCTCTATACTATAGTAACTAGCGAGCTTACTATTATAGTGCCTCTTTAAAAGCTCTTGTCTAATCGATTGTTTAGCGGGGATATAGTATCTACCCTTAAACTTTAAGTAACCCTTGTCGTCGATCGACTAATTATTGTTACTCTTACTAGATCGAGTCTTTCGCCTACTTACAAGCTTATCGATACGTTTAGTAGCAAAGGCGTCCCTCTGCTAAGCCCGTAATAGCTTATCTATAAACGATTAACTATCCCTATTTGCAAGGTTATTTAATAGCACCCTCGCTATTAAACGAGGTACGTATTATATACATCTAATAGCACTAGTAGCCGGATTAACTATAGTAGTGCTTTAATCGCTATTACTGTATATAGCGATATCGACTAGGGAGTTATTATAACTTCTCCTATCTGTGTCCTTAGCCCTTGCCTTAATACGTACTATTAATATAGCAAGAGCATTAATATGCTTTAAGCTATCGCGGAGTCCGGTAAACCGCTTATCCTACGCTTACTTATTAACAATACGGGCTATAGCAATCTTATACTATAGGGTTAGGAACAAAGAATTAATATGCTAGGTCTCGCTATTATAATTAGGTCGCCTCGATAGGCTATTAGTAGGGTTACTTACGCCTAGCCGATATAATATATTAAAATCGAACCCGGCGAGGTAGACGGCCTATCTAGCCTGTCGACCTGTAACCCTAGTAACCTTCGTAATTCTACGGAGGTTGTTATAGTCCGTATAGACCTAAATAGGGTGCTAAGCACTATCGAGATAATAGCGCTAGTGCTTAAAGGCTTCTACGATTGCTAGGAGCTCTTACTCGTAGGTCTCGTACCGACGTTCTATATCGATTATCTTCCGTAAAAAGAAGGCAATCGGGTGCTAATAGGTGTTATTAGCCTGCTGTAATATAATAGCTAATACAGCAAACTATAAAGCGTTAGTTTCAATTCGGATCTGCTTACTTAGTACGAAATAGTATAATAGGGGGACTTTAGTAAAGCGCTACTTTAAACTATTAAAAGCGGCTTGTGCTTTATTAGTCTATTTGAACTCTCTAGACGGGTTAGCCTTAGTTTTAGTAAGCTTAGTTAGGGGCATTACATGCCGTAAATAGCCCTTAATAAAGCGACGATAGAAATTAGCGAAGCCGAGGAATGACTATAGCTCCTTAATTAACGTAGGGACAGGCTATTTAGTAATAGTTTTAATCCGATTAGGATCGGCCTTAATACCCTTAGTTAATACGAGGAAGCTAAGGAAGGGTACCTCTTTAGTAGCGAAGGTGCATTTAGAGGGTTTGTAGTACAAGCTATAGGCCCGTAGGCGGTCGAGTACCTTACGTATAGCGGCCTAATATTCCGCAATATTAGGTAAATAGGTATAAACTAGGATGTTATCTAGGTAAACTATATAGAGGTAGTCTAATAGGCCTAAAAGGGCCCGATTAATATAGGACTAGAAGGTTGTAGGGGCATTAGCTAGGCCAAATAGCATAACTAAGTACTTAAAATAGCTATAGCGAGTGCGGAAGGCCGTCTTCTATTTATTACCCTTACGAATGCGAATGCGGTAATAGGCGTCCTTAATGTCTAATATAGTATAGAAGTAGGCACTAGAAAGGCGATCGAGGGTCTTATTAATAAGCGGAAGTAGATAGCGGTCTTTAATAGTAAGAGCGTTAAGCCTACGGTAATTAACGTATAAACATAGGCTACTATCTTTCTTTAGTACGAACAGGATAGGTACACTAGCAGGGCTATTGCTATACTAAATTCGACTATTAGCTAGGTTCTTATCTAGGTATTTACGTAATATAGCGAGCTCTCTCTTACTAAGGTTATAGAGGGGACTAAAAGGGACCTCTTTACCCTCTATAATATTAATCTTATAATCCGTCTCTTTAAATATAGGTAATGTCGATGCTAGGTAGTGTTTAAATACATTAATATAGGTCTCTCGAATAGGCTAAGGTATACGGGCGAGTTGTTTAGGGTCTATGCTATTAGGGGGCATAGGTTTATCGTTATCTCTACTAAGAAGGTTAGCTATCGGATCCGCTAAGGCAGGTATTAGGTTGCTAATAAATAGGACCCTAATATCGTTAGGGCACTCGCTAACGTCGATGTACTTAATATCCTCTTTCCTAGCGATTCTAAATCGCTATTTCTAACTGCCTAAGTCTATAGCGATAGCATAGTGCTTAAGAACAGGGTTGCTAATAACAATAGTAGCTCCCCTATATAGGTTGTCTATATCTACTACGTAGGTAGTAAAGTCTAGTAGGCGCTCGTTACCGAGGTCGTCTCTTAGAACTATATAAATATAGTAGGCTCTATAGGTTAAGTGCCGAGCGTTATTACACTAAGCAAGGGTTAGTAAGTTAGTCCTAGGCAGTTGTCGAAGGTCTAATTGCTTAGCTAGGCGATAGCTAATAAGGGCACTAACTGAATTTCCTAGATCTAGTATAACCTTAGTTTAATAGTTAGTGCCCTTCGTATCCTATACAAGGTAGGAGCGTATTATAGCTAGCACAATATTGATAGTCTTACGCCGTATAAGGCTAATAGTTAGTACGGCGCTTATTCTTTTTTTAACTAATAAGAAGGTTGGCCTATAGGGATAGCGTTAGCTACTAAAAGGTGCTTTCGGTACTTAGCGGTAGTACGGTCGATTCGGGCCTAGTCCTTAGGTTTGTCGCATTAGCCTAGTAGATAGCTAGTACTATTACAATTGAAGCACTTTAATCCGGTTAGAACATTGCCGTAGCTATTGTTGTTAGTTAAGCGGTTAGCGTTATAAGGATACGAGCCCCTTCTACGGCCCCTATTACGGCCTCCTCTATATAGCCGTCGGCTACGGCCTCTTCTACGGTCGGTGTTACTATTCCTATTATTAGCATTGTTGTTCTAGTAGGACCCTTAGCTATTGCCTCTACGGGCACTACGATTGCCGCGGTTAGTGCTAGCTAGTCGGATCCTCGATTCTAGTCGTTACTAGAGCTAAATAGCCCGCTCGGCTGTTTCTACTTCGACTATAAATTAAATGCGTATTAGGTTAGCCTATTCGAATATACGACAGCGGTCTAATTTAAGGACTAATTCCTATCGCAATTTAGGGCGCATTTCGGAAATCCAGATAGAGTCGGTCTTAGCTAGTAAATCGTCCTCGAGGATCTTTAAATAGGCCTTAAATAAACGAGCTAATTAATTAGTCTTTTGCTTAGCCCGAAGGTACTAGTCCTAAGCGTGTTGTTGCCTTAGTATAGGGTTTCTAAGGGTGTCTAGTATAATAGTTTTATAGGTTTGCTACTAAATAGCGGTCTAATTATCGAGGGAGTCGAAATAGTTATCCTAGGTGCGCTTTAGGTCTCTATTAATGTATTATATAGCATAGACGACTAACGAGTAGTTATCTAGAAGAGCCCTTAGTGCGTTCCGCTAGTTAAGCTTATAGTTACGGATATAGTCGTTATATTGCTTCCGACTAGAGCTATTAAACACGGTATAGTCCTTAAGCTTAGCATCCTTCTTTTAAATAGTTAGTAAGGAAGGCCCTACTATCGGCTTAGTATTAGTTGTTAGGGCTTCCTATAGGCGGCGAATTTCGAGGAGGTTGTCCTTTAATTGTTGTTCTTAACGTAAAGTAGCGAGCCTGTTTTAGGTAGCTTCTTAAAGTCTCGCTACTAGCTAGGGGCTAAAGGCTAGTTAGCTATATCGACGGTTAACAATATTGCTTAGAATGTCGTTAATAGGCAATTCCGGGTTATTACCTAGAACTATAGGTTCTTCGGTAGGTCTAGTAGTAGGCTCTTTAGTAGGAGGCACTTTAGTAGGTGCTTTAGTAGGCACTTTAGTAGGTACTATGCTACTAGCGTTGTCGTTGCTAGCGCTACTAGCGGTAGTATAGTTGTTGTTTCGTAATAAACCGGCTATTATAAGGGGCGATACTAATAATATATTATTAGCCCCTAAGATACGGATATAGCGGAATTAGTAGATATCGACTTAGTATGCTTAACTTAGTGTAATAGGCCGTATAGAAGGCCTTACTTGATAATTAGTACGGTTATTTCGATAGAATAGTACGTATAGGTCCCGTTCTTCGGGCGTAATATAGTTAAATCGATAGTTTTCGTAGCTATACCGCTAAAAGCTTAAAACAAGGACTATCTAGCTGCTGCCCTTAAAGGGTAGATCGAATACTATATAAGAAGGGTTATATTAGCAGGTAGATAGGGTAGTAGTAGGTATAGGTAGTATTCGATAGAGAACTAGGAGGAGAAGGAGGAAGGTAGGCTAGTTAGCCTAACGCTAAGCGCCAAGCCCTACCTAAGGCACTAAGACCCTAGCTTTACTCGAGCTAGTTACATACTAATTACGTATAGCCTCTAACACTACGTAGCTATATTAATAAGGACCCTAACAGATAGGTTAACCTCTTACAACTAGCCGAATTCGTATATAATAACAGTGTCTACTCGTTAACTAAGGTTTTACTATATATAGCTATAATAGGTTAAAACGCCGCGTTACTATAAGACCCCCTATCGCTCGAGGCCGAGCGTAAGGAAAGGTAAGCGCGTTAAGTACTAGAGACACTAGCGGCAATAGAACGTATTTAAAGGATACGAGAAATCTACGCTAAGATAGCTAAGAAGCTAATAAGGGCTTAAGAGTACTAAAAGACCTACTACGACAAGCACTATACGCTAATAACCTTTAAATAAGGCGACATAGTTATACTAAGTACTAAGAACCTCCGTATCCGCAAATACCTATCGCCTAATAGCAAAACACGCCCTAAACTAGCACTACGGTTTATTAGCCTCTTTAGAATCCGAGGACCGAAGGGCAATAGCTAGGCCTATTAGTTATAGCTCCTACTATACTATACTATCTATAACACCTTCTATATCTCCCTCCTTAAACTATATTACTACCGCGAATAGGACGAAGTACCTACTAAATCCGAGGACATACTAGCTAATAGCGAAGAGCTATAGTCTATAGAACGTATCCTAAACTATAGGACTAGGCAAGGTAAGAAGGAGTACCTCCTAAGATAGTAAGGCTATTTACCTAAATAGGACTCGTAGGAGGCTAAAGACTCCTTCGAGGATATAGCCGAGTTGTTAGATAAGTATTAGACTAGCGTAAAGAACAAGAAGAAGGCTAAAAGCTTATAATGTTACTATTAAGGCCTAGGATTAATGCTACCCCCGGGGTGCTATTAGCTAACTAATCGGCTATAAGCAATTGTTAGCAAAGGATAATAAGACTATACTAGCGCGCTACGACGCGTTAATTAGTTACTGCTCTTTTAAGGATTCTACCTCTTTACTAACGCGCCCTATAGGGCCCTTCTCCTAGTATTTAGGTCCCCCTCTTGTTCCCTTATTCTATCGAGGCCTAGGCAATCGGCGAGGTACGCGCGCGCGCGAATAATAATAGTAATAATAACGACGTCGCGCTACGAGCTAGTAGCATGCTAGCAGCCGACGCGCCTATATTAGTAACGGTATTACGGAGTGTATTATTAGTTAAAGAAGGAAATTAGAAGAAGGTAAAGTTAGCGCTAAGACGGCTAGTACCGCTATTATTAACGTTACCTACTATTATTACTATACCTACGAAAACAACCTTACCTATACTACGGGCCTAAGGTACTAAGGGGTTAATCAAAACTTTAAGGCTAAGTTAAAATATTAAGGCTTAAAAGATTAAGTTAATAGACTAACTAAGGGCAAAACTATAGAGCTAAGCTAGCCGGGGTCGATCTTGCGGATAATAGGTTACTCCTCGATCTTTCCGACCCTTTAAGCGAAGCAAACCTCTACTACTACACTTATAATAGCCTTTACCTATAGAAACTAGACGAGCTATGTTTTTTGAAAGATAAGATAAGATTAACAATTAAAGGCTGCTAAACCTAACTAATTAGAGCTAGTAAAACTACGATAGTAAATAATAGCCCTCGTAATAATAAGAACAATCCCTCGTAATAATAAGGACAAACCCTCGGGAGCGGACATTTCTAAGTCTTTTAAGAGTAGACGCAAAGAACTCGGACAACCTTACTTAGAACGGGGGTAGTGCTATAATACTCCGTATACCTACCTATTATAGTAGGGAAAGTACGCTCGTATTATAATTAGTTACTAGCCTTTAATTTATATAGCTACATAACCCCTTATTGCTGTAGGCGACAGTAATAGCGCAGTTAGAAGTTAGACATTATCGGAGGTAAGGTTTAACATAGTTATATAATTAGGTAGTTAAGCGTTTAATTTAGCGCGACTAAACAGCTTAGTTAATCTACTAAGTTAGCGGTAACGGAGATTAGGTTAGAATATAGACAAGCTGCGAGGGCGCGGCCTTTAGAAGGGAAGCGCACATTAGAGGTTATACGTAACTAGTATATAACTAGACCGAGTAAAGTTAGGGTCCTAATGCCTTAGGTAGGGCTTAGCGCTTAGCGTTAGGCTAACTAGCCTGCCTTCCTCCCTCTCCTCTTAGATCTCTATCGAATACTACACTAATTTGCTACTACCCTGTCTACCTACTAATATAACCCTTCTTATATTATAGGTATAGGTATAAAGGAAGAAGTTAAAAGGTATAAGAATATCGCGAAGCCTTAATTGTTACCGCCTATATAACGTTATAGAAGACGTATCGTAGGCCTTATATTCGAATATCGCTATCTAGGAAGGAAGAAGATCTATCGAGTTAGAAGTCCGCTTTGCTAATACTAGGCCTGCTTGTTCGTGCCTTAGGCTCTAACCCGCTAACTACTCCCTTACTTTCAAGTCGTAGTCCCTACGGCGGCAGTAGCCTCAATTATATACTAAACGGTCTACTCGTATAAGCAAGGGCTTATAGGAAGGTGTTCGAAGTCCCTAGTCTAATCGCTGCCCTAAGTATTATATAAGAACGCTCCGTTACGCCCTACTATAACCTATCTCTATTATTACTCTATATAGCCTTTGTCTTTCTAATTTGTTATACTATATCTATTGTCTAGTAAGTCGTTAAGTACCTATATACTAAGAGAAGTCGTATACGTTAAAGAAGTGCTCGCTTAGCGTAACTAAGTAGAAGTAATAAACTAAATGTTGTTTGTTTACTACGGCTAATAAGCCTTATATAGTGTGTTTGTTGTGTTTATAGTCGGTAAGACTAATAGCAACAAGTTATTAGTTTATACGTTTAGTCTAGTAGAGCGCCGTATAGCAGGTTTAATTATACTAGCTCTTGCTTCTAATCGTACTAGATAAAGTATACGCGGTTGCGGAAGGTTGTTAAGTATATTATAGCTATATATAGCAAGATGCTCTAATCGGAGTTTAAACGGCTATAGGTAGTTGCTATAATAGATACCTACGAGGGTCTTCGAGCAGTCTACCGTTTCTAAGATAAATAAGTAGTCTAAGTCGACTAAGGCTAATTTAATACGGAAGAGACCCGTCTATAGTAGGTGCTATAACTTTAGTCGAATGTATATATTCTTTAATAGTACTAGATTGCCCTTCTCGTATAGGTACCTCCTAACTGTTCGGTTAAACCTCTTCTTACGCCTTATCGCTAACCTCTTACTAGCGCTTCGTACTGCTATCTAAACCCTACTCCTTAATGCTATATACTAAATAATGCGGAAGAGACCCCCGTAAAGGGCTCGGATAGTCTCTACTAACTAAGTTATATTAGCCTCTACTACTTAAGATTAAGACTCTACTGCCCTTACTCTATCTAATGCGTTTATTAGCTCTTATCTTCGCGGAGAAGGATATTCTAGTGCTTTATTAGCTAACTCTTTAGGTCTAAGGCCGAGCTTAATCTCTACTAGCGAGAAGCCGATACTCTTAATATACTTGTAATTATATACTTTAATGCCCTTCTATGCTTTATTAACCTGGTTATTAGTAGTCTTTACTAGGTAGCTATTCTTATTAATCTCGTATATGCTTCCGGAAGCGTTGCGCTCTAAGTACCTACGAATAATACGGATAATAGCTTCTACCGTACCGGTTAGGCTCTTTAATCTAGTTAGGCCTAGTTGTAAGTAGATGCCGCGCACTCTTAGTATGTCGTCGAGCATAGCGAAGTCTATACTAGGGTCGTAAAAGGCGACTATCGGGTCCGTAGTTCTATCGAGGATCTTTGCTACGGCGTTACTAACTGTTGCTGCCTCCTTATCCGGCAATAGCTTACCTTCTACGAAGCGTAATATAATACACACGCTAACTAAGAAGTATCTAAATAGCTTTGAATGCCTATAGGCTTTAACTAGTTTAAAAGCGCCTATTAAATCCTATTCTATTACCTTACTAGGGTATAGGGCATTAAATAGTTTAAAGGGTTGCGTACGTAGATTATTACGCTAGAGGGCGCACGTAAAGCAGCCTTCGATATAGTCGTATATGTCTTTAATTATAGAAGGCTAAAACACCCTATTTACTAACTTCTAGTATACTACTCGCTCGTTAAAGTAGCCGTTCTTATTATAGACTTGCTATAGTAGCGGAGCAACTTCGTAAGCCGCTACGTACGGTACCTAAGTGAATTCCTTATTAATCCGATCTATATGTCGTATATGCTAGAGGGTACCTATTTCCTAGTTATATCTAAAATTGCTAACGACGACCTTAAAGTACCGCCTTGTTAACTTCGACTATGTTTAAGGGATTTACTAATACTTGTAGTAGCGCACGATGTCGCTATACTATCGCTCCGTAATCTTACGATTGTCCGGGTATACTATAATGCCTTCCGTACTTATATCCTTGTAATATTTATGCTAGCATTCGGGATCGTAGTAAGTCGTATCGTTCTTCCGGTATATGTAACGGATTTCCGTACTAATAGTTAGGTAGTCTATTACGTAGGCATCGTCTACGTTATCTTCCGCTAGCGCTAGTATTAGTGTTCCTATTAGGATCTATAGTACGGGCATACCTTCTTTAGTACGTCCCTTCGGCTTACTATCCTTCTTATCCTATTTAAATGCCGCTACTATATATAGCGACTCCCTTACTTCTAAGTCTAGCTCTAACTCCCTCTTTTTCCGAATCCGATCCCTTACTCGTATTAAAGCCTTACCTAGTAGATTCTAACCCTAGTCTCTCCTATTCCTATTAGTATCGTAATCCTTAAAGCCGATACCCTAAATTCGATTAGTTAGTAAGGCTTTAATAAGCTTACGCTCTCCTATACTAAGCAATGTATTAGCTAAGTATAGGTACTACTAAAACCTGAGCTAATTGCCCTACTTAACGATTTCCTCGCGAACTATTAACTATTGTAGCGCTATTTAATTAAAGCCGAGAACCTCTCTGCCTAAGCGCTTCTATTCTCGTAGCTCTAGGGTATTTATAATACGTACTGCTTATCGGAAGTCGCGGAAAGCTTTAGCCTTCTTCATTATTATATATTGTTCCGTATAATTAAATAAGAGGTCCTTATCGTTAAAACCGGAGAGGTGCTATTGCGATAGGAAGCCGTATTATTGTAATAGTAACTAGAAGTAGATAGGTACGTCGTCGAGGCCGGCTTCTTTAATTAGGAGTCCGTAGTTCTCGTATTAAGTGCTATAAATACGGCGGTTACAGGTGCGGCAAGTAATAGCAATCCGGTTGTTATTGCTTGTATATTTAGTTAGAGTAACTACTTAGTTGTTATTAACGCGGTTTTCGAGCGTATTAATTTCGTATTCCTACTTCTTAAACGCGGCATTGTTACTGTCCTTTCCTGCTATTACACTAGTAATATATTTTATTAGCTCTATGTCGTCCTTCTCCCTCGTAAATAGTTAGTTTATCGTCTCGGTAAACCCTCCTTTGCTATCTTTCTAGATCTAGGTATTGTCTCCTATATGCCTATCGAGCTCCTACTATAGTATTTTTATACTATTGTTAAGTTAGTCTTCTTCGTCGAATATTGTACGGCTTAAAGCATCTACTACGACGTTTCTCTTACCCTCGATATATTTAATCTTAATATTGTATTTTCGGAGAGTCTTCTACTAGCGTACGTAAATTCCTTCGGTAATAGTATTAAGGAACCTAGTTAGTAGTTTGTAATTAGGATAGACTATTAATATTTGTAGGCCCTAGAACATATATCTAAACTTATCGACGAAGTAGGTAATCGCTCGCAATTCCCGCTTATAAGTGCTATAATTGCGTTCCGTTCGACTAAAGAGGTATATATTATAAAGGATCGGCTTAGGTCTACTCTTGTCTCCGCTATAGTATTAGTTCTGCCTAATAAAGAAGCCCGCGCCTTTATTAGATGCGTCTAAGAAGGCCTCGTACGGCAGTGCTAGATCGTAAACGTAGTTCTTAATCGTGTTTGCTATAAGCTTCTTTACTAGGTTAAAGGCAAGCTACGCTGTTTCTATCTATTGCTAGTTGTTATTATCGTGTATTAGTTTGCGAATAGGGATTATAATCTCGCTAAGATTCTTTAGGTATTCTCGTATAGTATTAATAATACCGTTAAATCTTCGTACGTCGCTCGCATTAGTAGGTATTAGCTAGTCTAATATCTTCTAAATACGAGAGTGTTTAAGTAACTTCTTACCTCCTGCCTCGAATATCTCTCTAAGAGCCTTAATCTTCGGCTACCTAATATATACCTTCCGGAAGCTAAGCTTTATACGCGACTAAGCAAGTCTCGGTAGGAGGTAGTATTTAATAAAGTGCTAATCGCTTTGCTAGTCTTTGTATACTAGAAGGAGGTTATTAACGTAGACTACTATATATAGTAACCTATTTAGCTCCTTAGTGTTACTAATAAGTAAAGGCTCTAGTTACGGCTCTAGAATACTACTAAAGGCTATATTACTAAACTCGTTTATTATAAAGGATAAGGACCTTGCTCCTATTGCTATCTAGGTAGGTTAAAGTTGCCCTATACTAGGTACGTAGAAGGCTAGCAAGTGTCTATTATTAGGGTAGATACGGATCGTCTAGTAAGCGTCTTTAATATCGAATTTACTATAGTACCTATAGGATAGGTGTCCGAGGAAGTCGTAGTAGCGTACTATTAACTATATTTGTTCTCTAACCTCCTACTCCTATACGTTATAATAGTTAAAAGTCAACCTTAGTCTTAGCTTTCCTTCTTCTTTAACGATAATATAGGTAGCGTTCTATTTGCTAAGCTTACTATTTGCTACGACTATTAACTTAAATATACTATTCTCGAGCCCCTCTATTGCGTACTTTGCTAGCTACTACTCCTTGTCTAGTGCTATTCGCTTCGGCTTTGCTCTAAATATTAGCGTTCCTTCCTTTAGTTTAGTTCGATGCTCGATTAGGTCGGTTATAGGGCCTAAATCCTCTTATCTAAGTGCCTCTAAGTCCCTATATATATAGAGCGTCGCTAGTATATCCTTTAAGCCCTTATTATCTTATAGCACTAATAGGCCAAGTTTGATCTCCTTAGTCTTTATCTACTCCTTTAGCTCTTTAAGGCTCTTACTAGTATCGGTAGTTTTTCTTTCTACTCGTCGATCTACTAGAAACTTACGCTTATCGGTGCTAGCTTCTACGCTATAAACTTAGAACGGGTACGGGCTGTCGTTTGCGTTAGGTTGTTAATAGTTAAGGATAGCGCTCGGATAGAAGGTCCTATACCGAAGGTACGTATATCGGGTACTATAGCGGTATAGCGCTTCCTTTATTTATTCGGCGTATATAGAGGTATCTTCTTTAGTAATGCTAGGTATTCGATAAATTATTAAGACTCTATCGGTATTAAGTACTATTCTCGCTTGCGTTACTAATCCGCCGGAGGTCTTCTATATACGTTTGCCGTAATAGTTATTAATCCTTAATTGCTCGCGCCTTTTATCGTCTTACTAAGGACTTAGCGAAGACCCTACTTATTAGTATTAACCTTGTTTATACTATTAAAATCTCCCTTTGCCGTATCCCTATTATATTCCTCTTCTTCTTCTCCTTCCTCCTATACCTCCTCGTTACTACTATTAACGACTTCCCTCGCTTCCTTAATGTCTCTCGGGTCTAGTAGGTCTTTAACGTTAATAGTAATCTTTAGTAGGTCGCTCCTTACTACTAGTGCCTTAATTAATTGCGTCTCTTTAATCTCCGGATTGCCGATACGGATCGTTTAAGCGTAGACGTTAATAATTGCTCGTATATTATTAAGAAATAGGAGACCGAGGAGTATAGAGAGATTGCCTTTCTCGCGAGGATATATAACTGCCTATATTTCTCTTATAATGCCGTAAACGTTAATATAAAAGATAACCTAGTAGGGTAATAGTACTATAGAGCTATTAGCTACTACTATATATATTTGCTTAAACCCGAGCTTCTAAGCTAGAATAAGTAGCAAGTCGAGCGTCTTCTATACATACGGGTAGATAATATTAAGGTTACTGCCTTAGTTACCTACTACTATATGCCTTAGCACCTATATCTGTTTACGGTTGCGATCGTTATAAACGGTTGCTAGAATAGTAAATGCCTTATACTTCGGGCAGCGAGTAAGGTCCTTCTATCGCTAAATGCTAGCCTAGATATTAAGGCTAATAAGGTTAACGTCTACCTATATAATGTCCGATATTATAATAGGCTCCGCTGCTAGACCTAAGCCGACTACTACTAATATATATTTCTTAGCTACCTCCTAGACTTCTTATTATACCTTGTTAGTGTCCTTAATAACTTTATATAACTAAGAGACTATAATATATAGTTCTTCGTCTAGCTAATCTTCTAGCTACTACTATAATCCGGTAGGATTAAATGTTTAATTACCGAATAGGCTAAATTTAAAGTTGAAGTCCTTCTTCTTCGATAGTGCTACGGTCTTCGGCGCCGTCCGGTTATCGTCGTCGTCTTTATCCTACTCCGTACGCTTCTTACTCTTCCTAGATAGCTTACGGAAGCGTAGCTACGAGAATAAGTGTTTTAGCTTATTGCGGAAAAACGGTAACTATTAGACTAACTACAGAATAGGCAGTCGTATTTCTATGCCCTTAATTGCCTCCTTAACGCTTAGTAAAGGCTCTCTAAACATGCTATTAATAGGCTTTATTAGCTTCGTCTTATCTGCTTTAGATATACGTTCCTTTAATAGCTTAATTATTCTTACCCTCTTATTATCTATCCTATTATTACCCCTCGCCGGACTATCTTCGAAATAAGCGCGCTTCTTACTTAGTTTACCTTCGCTACTAGTAGCGTTAACTTAGACTAATTTAGTAACCTTCCTAATTGCTATAGTGTCCTATTTAGCGTAACTAATCCTTAACTAATTAATTATCTCTGCTGCGGTTATAGTATTAGGTTACGCTTCTATAATAATGCTAGTACTATAGACGTTAGAGCCTCGTATATCTTATAGGCCGTACTGCTAATTGCTAGGCGGTAGCTGTTACTACTATTACTATTATAGACCTAGTTACTAACCTTAATTATTCGGAGGTAGTAGGTTTCCTAGTAGCGGCGGGGGTATACGAGGATTGTATAGTAGTCTCCGCTAGCCCTAAGGTCCGCTATTGTTAGTAGTAAACTTATTACGCTGTTCTCGTTAAAGAATCTATAGGAAGCGTAACTCCTATACCTCTAGGGCAGGATTATCTCCGCAACTCGGTTAGCCTTTATCGTATCGCTCTCCGTAGTTAATATAGAGCGGATATCTTCGTAAGTATTAATAGATCCTAGATCTATTAACGTAGGGATTAGCTAAGGCCGTAATGTTAATTCCTAGATATTCTAATCTTAGTTATTACTCGGCGGTAAAGTAGTACTATAGTATAGGTTCGGTTTAACTAAATTGTCCGCCTCTACCGAAGCCTCTACGTCCTTGTCTACTATATCTACCTCTAGCCCTAATATTGCTCGGAGCTCCGAATATTACATTATCCCTACTAGCCCGTCTATACTAGTAGCGTACGAGGACGCTAAGGTAGGTTCTATTAATTCTACGGATACGTCGGTAAAGTATAACGCTACTATAGAGGCCCTTAATTAAACCCCTACGGTAGTTAGTACTATTACTAAGGATACTATAGTACTAGTTAATATATCTCTGCCTTCGCGTTAACATTATTAATATTATTCCTACCTAAGTTAGTAGCGTTATTGTTATTATTATTGCCCGCTAAGCTAGGTTAGTATTTACGGACCCTTACTGCTAAGTTATAAGGAAGTTGCCTACCTATAGTAATATAGATAGCTACCTCTTCGAGGGTATTAATACGTTTACGCTTACGCTATTCCTTCTTAACTCGTTCCTTATCTTCGATAGCTCGTTAGCAGTTCTTAATACGTATCTACGCCGCCGACAAGGTCTTTAGTTGTTCTATATCCTTTAGTATATGCGCCCTAAGCTTATAATAGCTATCGAAGATGCCTTTAATAAAGTTCTTAATATATATAACGAGGAGTGATTTCTCTAGTCCGGTAACTATCTCCTAGTCTCGGCAGTTTGCTTTACGTAACAATATAGTAGCTCTGTAATAGTATTCTTTAATCGTCTCGTCTTTACCTTAATAGAGCTTAGTAAGTCCTACTATCGCTTCCTCTACGTCCGTAGTTAATAAAGATATTATAAGCTACTTTGCGAAGAAGCGCTTCTTAACCTCGTTAGTAGTTTCCTCGGTCGTATTATTAACTGCTAGCCTCTTAACTAAATCCTTGCACTTATTATTAACCTATTTAGCTACCGGTCCTTCTATAAGTATATTAAAATCCTTATACTAGCGTACTAGATCGTCTACCCTCGTATTGCCTTAGAAGCGCTCGAATATATTAAACTATCGCTCTAAGTTACCTACTACCTTCTCTCCGGAGAACTTGCTAATATGTAATATATCTGCTAGTACCGCTATCCTAGGCGGTAGTAGAGGTAGTAGGCTCCGTAGTAGTAGTATTAGACTTCTACTACCTAATCTAATTATCGAAGTATTTAAAGAATCTGAAGAGGGAGGACTGCCCGCTCCCTATTGCTTCTACGGAGATAATAGTAGCGAATAGGGAGGTGTATATATCTTACTATCTAACCTTAGCGCCGTTCGTAAGCTATCTCTAGAAGAGGGATAAGACCTTAGTATTAGAGATCGGCTACGTTCGTCCTACGGTATATTAAACTAGTGATAGGGGAACTTTCTAGTACCTACGTACTCCCCGAATGCCTCCTATAGTTGTCCTATATAGCTCTCCGAGAGTAACCTCTACCGTACTAACCTCTACCGTCTTTAGAAACTCTACTCCTACTTCTTCTTATCTCCGCTCCGTAGGATCTTATTCTAATTTCGGTAGGATCTATAGACCGTTCGGAACTTAATATACCCTACTCTACGATACTAGCGATATAGGTTAAGTCCTATAAGGATCCCTTTAACCTCTTTCTTACTATAAATCTACTCCTTTCTACCTGCCTATCTCTATAGCGATAATACGCTTATTAAGGTACTACCTAAGGATGCCTTTAAGACTAGGCTCTAACGATAGATTGTCCTCTTAATATTCTCTTCGTCCTAATCCCTTTTACTACTCGTTCGATATAGTATCTTAGTAGGATTGCCCTATCCGTAGAACCCTTTAAAGTTAGTAACTTTCTCTACTAATTCCGGGCTCTTAAGATCCTAACTTGCCCGCTTCTTCCGTACGACCTTCTAAGTGCCCTTTACGCTATTCTACTTACTATTGCCCTCTCTTAACATACGACCTTCTTTAGGAGTAGTAGGTAGTACGATAGATTACCGCGGTACTTAGGGAGTCGGAATTTAAGGGCTTAAAGCTAGTAGTAGATTATTACGTTATATACGCTTTTATAGTCGCTATTTCCGCTAGTATACTGCTTCTCGTATGTCGCTTGCTTTTAGTAATACTAGTTAGGCACTCGAATACGGGTTTCCGCTTAGATCGTAAGGGCTCTATATATATAGTCTTCCGATCGGGTACTATATCGTCTGCTTCTATTACTACTATTCTATTAGTGTTAATGCTACTTGCTAATGTCTCTACTATTCGGGTATCTAAACTAATATATAAGTGCTATATTAAATACTATATTCTACTACTATATTGTCTAGTCTTCTGCGCTAAAAATCAAATGCTAAACGCCTATCGCTATACCCTTAAAACTACGCTCTCGCTGCTGCCGATTAAACGCCTATACTATACTATAACTCACGATAATAAGAGCCTATCTAGGGGAGCTAGAAGACGTATCGTAGGCCTTATATTCGAATATCGCTATCTAGGAAGGAAGAAGATCTATCGAGTTAGAAGTCCGCTTTACTAATACTAAGCCTGCTTGTTCGTACCTTAGGCTATAACCCGCTAACTATTATATAGGTAAGCTTTTATAACTACGGTAACTATATCCTAGTAACGGTAACTACGCTCTAGTAATAGTAAATATACCCTAGCAACGGTAATAGCTATTATTAAGGCAACCGCGAGCGCAGTAAATATAACCTAGTTACTATTATAGCCGGTAATCGTAGCCGGTAGTCGAATAAGAGTATCCTTATAGTAAAACTAATATAGTCTCTAGTTTAAACTAGGAATCTATATAGTTTAAAAAAACTAATCCGGAACTAGGTAGCTAGTTCGCCGCTAAGAAACCAAACTGTACACGTTTAGCAGTTCGCAAACCGAACTACTACGGGGTCTAAAACGGACGACAAACAAGCTATTTTGAATTGTCCTTGCTCTCTTCGACGATTACTCGTACACCTTTACTGTCCAAACGGGGCAGAGGCAACAGAAACGCGCAAACCGGGTCAACGTCTGAAGCATTTGTCTCGTAGAGCCTGATCTTCGGACTCCATGGACTGAACAGCGCAGCCATCACCATTGAAATCTCGGCGTACGCCAGACTGCGAAGGATCAGCATCGTAACAGAAGGCAAAAGTAGCCATGAACGCACTTGGGAGCGAGACATCTACGAGATCCCCTCGAGAAAGGCACGTAATTTCTCTCCATTTTTGGGTCAGGTTCTCCCAGCCAACGCTCTGGCACGAACTCCTTGGGGTTCGAATACACGGAATCGTCCATATGCATGAGATAAGCGGACATTCCCACTGGTGTCTGCGAATTTCATCAGTACGATGCACGCTACGTGCGTACGGCTCAGGCTGAAAGCATACTCCAGGTGGAATTATCCAGCCATTGCAATCCAATGCCACATCTGGCGCAATCCGTGGCAGTCGATGCATCAAGCCATGGCTGAGACTGGATCTTGGTAAGCGTGTGATCGTTTGAAGAGTGCGTATGGAGCATACCGCAGTCCCTCTTTGATGCAAGCCTGCAGATATGGCAGTTTTTCCAGTTCTCGGGCCTCAGGGAGGCGAGCCTCGCCCAAATGCTTCATCAGAGTAGCAAGCTCTTCACGCAGTCGGTTCTCTACCTCTGGCCGGAGAAGGATATTGACAACTAGGTGACTCATGCTCTGAGCTGTCGTGACTGTTCCCGCACCCAAGATAACTTGAGCTTCCGAGGCAAGACGCTCCACCGACATCTCGCTACTCGGCAGATCACTATTTACGAGATGATCAAATAACGTTGGCGCCTTGAGTGTTCCCCGCTGGTACGTTGAGACCTCCTTATTAGCTTTCCGACGAAGCGACTTCTCGATCTCAGCTACTGACATCTGGAAGGTCAGTGTCAAGCATAAGAGTCCTTGATTGTCACCACGAACTCACATCACGCCAGTCGCGGAACATCTGGCTACGCGGGTCAACGCGCTTCAGAATGGAGGTTGGGATAAGTCGAACGGCCCTAGCAGAGATTAGTGCAATCCAGCCTTCCGGACCTGTAGCAATGACTGACTTGATGATCCACGGAAAGTTCATGAAAATCGGCATGGACGTGATAAGCGTATGGAAGAGATTGTACCAATCCGGGGCAAAATCTCTATCCTCCAGAAAGGACATGCTCGGACTTTCGATGCACATCGTGCTGATGATGTCTCCAGCAAGAGCAGCAAAAGCATGGTCAAGCCGCAGCACGGTACCTGTACCCTCCCAGCCACGAAGTCGATGCACCAACGTCATTACAACAGACGCAAGGTTCGGCTCGAATCGTGCGACTCCGGCTCTAGAGAAAAAGGGTTCGAGAGGCTTGCGTCGCATCCTGTGGTGATGGTGGTCTACCGTCATTCCATGGCTATCTGCATGGCGGTAAGTCAGTTTATACATACGCTTCTGCTCGGGGCGCCGGTCATATTCACGGTTGAAATCCATTCCATCGCCGAAGCTGGGCAATGCCTCTGTGCGTCGGACGTTTCCATTGACGTAGACCTTGTCGTAGAACTCTCCATCCTTAATCGAGAGCTCTTTTGGGTTCACACGCACAACAGGTCCTTCAGAAGAAGTCGAGGTCAGAAAGTGATCTTGCACAGAAAGAAAGCCCGAATTTCGATTCGACGCACCATATTTCTCATGCATGCGTTCGATCTCAAACAAGTACGCTCCATGACCGAAATAATCAAAAGCGATTTCGTACAGATAGGTAGCAGCAGCGATTCTCGGCCCAGGAAATTTGGCTAGAGGGTGGTAGAAGAGCCGGTAGAACACAACACCAAGAGCATATATCAAAGTGATTGCTAATACAACGAGGAGCAAAGAGGAGCTCGCTATGTGCTGCTGCATGTTGCGTAAAGTCTATTACTATCCAGCACGGGGCGAGTAGCTTTTCTTGTACTACATCTTTACAAACCCTCATTTGGCTACCAGCGAAGAGAACTTCGCTCGGATCTCGGTCGATAGAGAAGTTTCTAATCTTAGGAGTACGTCATGTAGCTAAATGGGCCATCTTCGTACCCGATCATCCCCTAAGGCCTTGAGATCGAATATGGGTTGGAATGGCTTACTGATTAGTAGCGACGGATCAGATACGAATGCGCTAATAAGCCAGTTCTATATGAGCCGTTGCCGCGAATGCCATGCCCGTAGGGATAAGCTGCTTGCGTAACGTCTCAGGGATTGAAGTCAATAGCGGCAGTGATACGGCTAGCAGCTAGATTTCATTCTGTATCCTTCTACATTGCCCCACTTGCTGCTCACTTGCGGTCCGGTGATTCTCCTCAGTTCTAGCGGCATCGCGCTTGAAGTGTGGTTTGAGTTCGGCTCAACTAGCATTCAACCGTATAGTGCCTCGATCTGGATTTCCTCTCGACGTCTTCGTATCAGCATTTCGGCTGAAGGATCAATGACCTGGTCAAAACCACTAGTTCGAATTGCAGGGCCCCCTTCCGTGGCAAACTTCCAATCGTACTTGAGCAACATGTGAGCAATGAAGATCTTGGTTTGGAGATTCACGAAGAACCGGCCCGGACAGGCGTGCTTGCCGAATCCAAACCCCATGTGCCCGACGCTGACAGAGGTAAAATGTCGAGACTCGTGATTTTTGGCTGGGTTCACGAAGCGATAGCCGTCAAAGTCGTCGGGATTCTCATACAAGGTGGAATCCCGCATTGCATGCGCAGAAACGATGACTGAAGTATCCTGGGGAATCGTCACATCATCTTCCAGCGCAATATCATGCTGGGCAATACTTCTCATGAAAGCTGTAACTGTGAGAAAGTCTTCCTTAAGCTCAGATTGGCAGTTGGACTAACCTATCGAAATGGGCTTCAGCCGCTGAGACTCCTTCATGATGCTGTCAAGAAGGGGCAGTTGCAAGATCGTGGATGCTTTCCAGCCCTTATCTTGAAGGGCAAGTATGAGCTCCTCTCGGAGGGGCTGAATGTACTCAGGATATCTGACCAGATCAGATAAAAACTGACACATGAAGTCGGTTGTGGTGTGAATTGCAGCGACGGCCACTGTAAGTTGGGCGACAACGGGATCATAGTCTCGGCCGTTTGCCAGCTCTTCGTACCATCCAAGGGCATCGGCGTCTTCCGGTCGATAAGTGCCACTGTTGATGGCTTGACAGAGCTCATGCTTGCGTTTCTCATAGATGGGCAAGAGTTTCGCTCTAGCACGGCTCAACAGCTGCCGCGACTTGATGGCGTCTGGAACGTACCAGTGGAGCACAGGAACCAGAAACCGAGGAAGCCTGCGGAGCGTTGTGACCCCTGTGATACTAGTCAGAGTGTACTGTGTTGCGATTTCAAGCCATTCTTCGTCGTAGGAAAGCTCTGGTCCCTGGAGCGCACGAGATGTTGACTGAGTCAGAACTCTGAGAACAGCTGTACCAAGGGGAACTCGGCGCCACTCTAATGAACATCTTATTAGTATATTGACAACATCAAGGGGCAGGTTTGGCCAAAGAGAAAGAAAGGGGTCACAGACCGGTATCATTGCCTATGTTCTTCCTCAAAGCATCTTCGATGGCCTCGGAGAGATAGATCGTACCAGGGCCTCCAGAAGTGATTAGTGGCGCTGTCAATGAGAGAGAGAGAATCAACGGGTACGCACCGAAACATCGGTTGAGGCGCATACTGATCACGTTACGAATCAGGTCACGGTGTGTGCAGAGGAACCTATATGGCTCGAATCCCGGAACTTCGCCAAACATTTCCTTATCAGAGAATGTATCCGGCGATAACTTGTCGTCTGCACGAACACGCTCCGCATAGAACGGAGACAGTACCACTATGTGATCCCAACCCGCGTGGAGTCGGATCACGTCGGCGCTGGCAAATCCTTTGCGTAATAATCGAGCAGCCTCGGAAAGGAATTCGGCCCTTGTAGATTTTGTGACGAACCAGAAGTAGTCCTTTTCGTGTGGCGAAGGGATCATTCGAAGATGGAGATACCTGTTCCAGACCTGTCGTATCCAGGGCCACAAGAAGGCCATGGGCAAGAGGAGCAGTAGTGGTAGTACAGTCCATTGCAGTTGCGTCGTTGCCATCGACGGCCAGTAGCTGTGGAATCCTCCTCCAAGCATTGCGGCGCTTCGTTCGAGTTCCAAAGAAGGTGTTTCGCGGATATCTTAAGTATAGCTCCGCAGCGAAGGGGACCGGCGAAGTGTGAGGGAGTGAAACAACAGCATCTCTCGAGGACTGAGGCGGGCATCGCAAAATCGCCTGCTAGACTGCTCGCGTGCATCGAAGATGATTGCATGCATGATGACCTGCGGTTGCAATTCAATCAGCTGATATCTGCCAAGCCGCTACATTCTGCGTATGTCATCCCGGCGCCAGCGGAGCACAAGGCACCTGGTCCTTCTTTGTACGGAGCTATTACGCCAGATCGCCGGCCCGGCCGTCCCGAACCTTGTATTAACTCTTACGGCCAAGATACTTGAATTGCACTATGCATTAGTGGTACTAACGACAACGTCCTCGTGGCACCATCTAGGGCAGTTTGTTTGTTGGATGATGAGAAGCTGGAATCATGAGACCTCGATTGCACGTGTTGGTGTTCCGGACTCGAAGGTTTCCCCAGCTGAGCGTCGTGAGCAGCATCTGAGAGCTCAGACTGCCGGCATAGGGTCTCAAAGCGTGCTGACTGCAAGGCTGACTGCAAGGCTGACTGCAGAGATAAAGTCACTTTCTGTCTGCTGTGAACATTTCACATCACTCTCAACACTTCGCAGCCCTTTCAGCTACCATCTCGACATTACTGCTCCTCTTGTCGTTATTCAGCGCGCTGCCAGCCACTCAAGAGGGACCGAATCCAATGGCGTCTCAAGAGACAGCTCTGGATCAGGAGCTGCTGCGGCTTTCCACTCAAATCGCCGGTCTTGCGGCGCGTACTGACAGCCAGGGCTCTCAGAAGATTCAAGACTTCCTGATCAAGACGCAGCAATCCCTCGAATCTCCGTGGGAGACACTGATGCGTTACTATGATCTGGTAGCACATTTCCAACCAAATATGACCGACATGACTAACGCCACGGCAGGATTTCCAACACGTAGCGATCCGAATTGGATGCGACATGCGGATCTTCACCAGCTTAGCAGCCTCGGACAAGCCCTTGAAGCTGCATGATATTGCCAAAGTGAATGGAGCTTCGGAACTGTTGCTTGGTATGCATTTGAATGTATCATGGCCAAATGACTTTGCTGAAATGTGTGTAGGGCGCGTCTTGCGTTATCTAGCCTCGATCAACACGATCGAAGAAGTTGATCAAGACACATTCATGGCCAGCCACATCACCCGAACGCTTTCCCAGCCTGGCATTGAAGGGGGGATTCGACTGTCGTAAGTCTCTCTCCCCGGTAGGGAATCAATCACATCGAGCTCACACATTTCATTGTTCAGCTTCGATTGTCAACGACGGACTAATTCTGCTCTGCCCGATCTGTTGGTGGAGCGAAAGTTCCAAGACATCACGTCGTCCACTGACACCGCATTCAACAAAGCCTGGGGCTCTAAGGAACCTTTTTTTACCTGGGTCCGCACCCAGCCTAAAATATTCGAGCATCTTCGTCTCGCTCTGGATGTGCAGTTCCGAGAAGATTGGCTCAATGCATTCCCGCTCGAATCATATCTCGGCGACTTTGCCTCGCGGGCCGATCCCAACAAAGTGCTCTTCGTTGATGTAGGCGGCAGCCTTGGTATTCAATGTCGCGGATTGAAAGCAAAATTTCCACATTTGCCGGGGCGCGTCATCCTGGAGGATCTGCAGGAGACAATCGACGTAGCACCGGCTCTGGAAGGTGTGGAGTTGCTTGCGCAGGATTATTTGACGGAACAGAAGGTCAAAGGAGCCAAGTTCTACTACTACCGAAATATCCTCCACGATAACCCCGACGATCGTTGCCGACTGATATTGGATGGCTTGAGGCCTGCGATGGAAGAGGACTCGCTGTTGTTGATCGATGACAAAGTGCTTTTGAATCAAGGCAGCCATCGTCATGTCACCATGTTGGATTTGGCTATGATGGCGCAGGTGGCATCTCATGAAAGAACATTGGCGCAGTGGCATGCCTTGTTGGAAGGGGCACAGTGGGAGATCAAAGACATCGTTCGTTACTCTCACGAGTATGACTCGATTATCGTAGCTAGGCCTGTGGCACAGAAGGCATAGCTGCAGAAATACTTGAGCTATCTTCATTCTTTCGGGCCTGAATATAGATTTTGTGTCACTTCAGACAGTGAGGGCTGGGATAAGTCATCTATATCCCTTCCAACCGCTGCCATGCACTTCCATTCAGACCTTCTCCCAGGAAATCTGACTCCACGCGACGCAGGATCCGCGGCGACTCTTGGGGCTATATCTGCAGCGCTCGCTCTCTACTTTCTTCTTGGCACGAAACGCATGTGAAGTGGCTTTTTATCCCAGATGAACCAAGTGAGCTGCTTTTTGTGCCACTTCTCTTGACCCGGCTCCAGGATCAGATCGAAACTCCACAGAAGACATGCTAATGTCAGTCTCATCTCGGCCCACGCTAGACTGGCTTTCTTGTAAGTAGCTGCCAAGGGCTAGAATCACTTCACTCGGCGCGCACTTACTTCTTGCCTAAACAGCCACGAGAGCCCAGCGAGAACGGCTGAAGTACGTATCGCTGATCGTGAGCAAATCGCTCGTCAGTACCATCCCATCTCTCTGGGAGAAACTTGTCTGGTTGAGCGAAGTTTTTCGCACTGTGATATGCTGCAAGCTGATGTACTCCAACCCGGGTCTTCGGAGGCACGAGAATACCATTTACTGGGTTTATCAGCGGAAAGTTAGTGAGGGCGATCACACATGGATACGACTCACTCGTGGCTCCTGTTCCTGGTATCATCCGAGGAAGCGATGCTGGCAATGGAGGATAGACTCTTAAGCTCTCTTGGAGAACGTTGGTCAAAGGCTTCATCTTCGCCAAGCTTCGAAGAGTGATTTCATCGTAAGTTTTGAATTCATTACGCAGCGTGCTGGTCAGTGCCTCCAACGTCGTTCGATCCATGGATAGGTAGAAGAGGCAACCGCACAGCATAGTGGCTGTGGTTTCGGATCCTGCATCAATCAGGAGGGCAACATTGGCCGTCAACTCTGACGGTGTTAGCTCTTTGGCAGATTCTTTGGCCCTCAATATGTATGAGACTGAATCGCTGATTAGTGCTACATCGAATGCAGGCGGTCAGGGATTGGCTCACTGAAATCAACATTGTCTGTCTCCTCCTGACGCAGACGTAGCATGGCTCGAGACACTGAGGCATCGAAGTTCTCACGACGAGCCTTGCCAAACGCCCAGACCAGCATCCCAAGCACAGTCGCTTTGAAGGGAACGAATCGCAAGACTTCAATGAGAGTCACGCCTTCGCGAATTCCTTCAAAGACGGCTTTAGCTGGTGGAAACCAGCCTTTGGAGCTTAAGGCATCAAGGTCTTGACCGAAGCACAAATGTGCAATCACATCGTACGCGTGGTGGTGTATCCAACGGACGATGTCAGTTGGTTTTTCGTGAAGATCTCCCAGGTGTTGCACCAATCGATCTACATGAGCTCGGATCAGGCCTTCCTGGGTATGAAGCGCTCTGTCCGAGAAGCCATGGGCTATTACACTGCGGATACGACTGTGATCCTCATCGTTGGCAGCACCCTACGAAGTACTCGTTCAGCAAGCTGGATAGTGCGGGCTAAAGTACGACAGACCAGATTCTTCTCTCCGTTTGGCGCGGTCGCGCCCATGTAGAAGTGTGGGTCTTTCTGAAGACGCTGCGACTTGCTCAATTTTGTGCCATAAATGTCTTCCCAGGCAGAGCCTGTGCTGAAGCTGACTGAAGGTTCCAGGTCAATTCTACACGCTCTCAGGCAAGAAGAAGGGCTGAACGAACGTTCATCTGGCGCAACTCTCACAATTCCGCCGTATTGGTTGTGCCATTGGAGTGCTTTCCAATCAGATAAGCCAGCAGCTCGAATGTAAACTGAGTACAGCCGCGTTGCGCGAGCTAAGACCGGACCGGGGAATGACCTAAGCGGATGGAAGTAGATATTATAGATCACTCTCGTGCCTGTCCAAATGAAAAGAGCAAGCACAAGTTTGAGTAATGCTGGCCATGGTATGGAAGCCATTGTGAATGGCAACGAGGCAGACTTGGTCGCGTCAGTAGTGAACTTGCAGAGCCTCGCTGTTGAGCGGACTTAGAGGTGAAACGATCATTAGTCAAGACTTCGAAAGGCCACTAACCATACAATGATGGAGACACATCCGATCCGAGCAGCGAGCACTGCACGGCCGACGAGTCCAGCTCACACCGACTCCGACAAGAAGTCGCCTTGCTTCATGGTGACCTTGTCCTGCTACTCTACCTCGTTCAGTTTTGCGAGTAGGATTACGGCTCACTAGGCACCAGTACGCAGCGCGACAACCTGCTGATCCGAAGATCCATGCACTGCGGCCCTCAACACTGTCACATGAAAAAGATACCGTTTGAGGATCGGCGCTACTAGAACTTCATTGAATGAACAAGGGACAGTGCAGCCTACTGAGTACAAGCAAACCGGCTTGCGATCTAAGCCGAGCTATTGCCCAATATCTGGAGAAACTGGCTCGCATAGCTTGCGATCTAAGCCGAGCTATCGCCCAATATCTGGAGAAACTGGCTCGCATAGCTTGCGATCTAAGCCGAGCTAAGCCGGCCAATATCTGGAGAAGCCGGCCAATATCTGGAGAAACTGGCTCGCATAGCTTGCGAGGCTGTGAGAAAATAGCTTGCACAGCCTGCCAGATCAGTGGAAGCTGGAATTGGCCGGCTCGGTTTGCTTAGTAGGCAGTTCATAGCAGAAACTAGCTGACTTGGCTTGCCTAGTAGGCAGCTTACAGAAAATAGCCGGCTTGGTTTGCTTTGTACGCAGCTAGTTTCTCCTAATTTAGTAGGCCAATCTACTCTAGCTTGCATATCGTCGTAGCTCGCTCGGTACTCGTCGTTATACGTCGCTCGGTATACGTCGTCGCTCGGTACTCGTCGCGGCGCTACTAGAATACGTACGGGAGAAAGGAAACTAAAGATAGGAAACAAGTATATCTAACCCCTACCTTTCGTATATTTAGCTTAAATACTAGTACTATAGAGCCTAAACTATAAATACTTTAAGAGTTTTATAATTTGGTTTATTTTATTAGTATTAGTATATATAATATCTTTTTTAGTATTTTAAATAATAAAAAGATATAAAAGAAAGAATATATAGCTTATAATATACTTATTACTACTCGAATAATATAAATCTACTATATAACTAAACTTATATAAAATACTCTATTACTATTTTTTATTTCAATATATATTAAGGTTTTTATAAAGTAAACTATAGGTATTAGTAGTAATATATATAGTAATTATTTATATTCTAAGTACTATAGAGTATCTATTAGGTATTTAGCTTCTTTTTATCCTATAGATTTTAGTAAATAACTTAAGTACTATATTTTTAAACTAGAATCTAAGTAAATAATCTATTTACTAACTTTTACCTAAATCTATAGAGGAAATAAGTATTTATTTTCAAGCCTAAGATTCCTCGAAAGTGCACATTACGCGAGGCTGTGCGTGCCCCGGGCCTAGCTGCTATACGTTATTCGCTACATTTCGGACGAGTACGACACTATATACATCGTACTACTATACTCTTGCTGCCGTTGTACTCATTGCATGTAGGACGAGACAGTCTAGGACGACAGACTATCATGATCTATCAGTTCTCTACCATTGTAGACCCAAAGACATACGACAATGAAGGGCTATCAAAGGGCATTGACTTACGAAAGAACAACTTTACGCACTTCGAGGATCGAGGTGCTATCCGCGCGCAGCATGATTGGGCCAGATATGTTGCGCCTATCAAGCAGTTCAAAGGCACTCTAGGTCACGATTTCAGCTTCATGACAGTCTGCGTGCCCGAATGTATACCAGAACGCCTGGAAATCATTTCATATGCGAATGAATTCGCGTTCTTGTATGATGGTAAGTCTAGTATAGCAGCGACTTCCATACTTGCGACTCCTAACGAACTGCTTCTAGATGCTACTGAGCTGGAAACTGAAGACAATGTATGTATTCGGGAGATCTCGCGGTCACACAAGGCACGGTGCTCATAGAGGTAGATGAATTCCGAGAACGATAAGATGATGCAAGGCTTCCTAACGGACGCTCTGAGCTCGAGGCCGCCGAAAGACCTCGACAGCAGTGGAAAGATGCGAATACTCACACAGATGGTATCTGAGATGATGGCAATTGACAAGAAGTGCGCGGTTGTAACCATGAGGGCGTGGTCCGAGTTCCTCAGAGTCGGTTCAAGTCGTCAGCATGGCACAATCTTTACACGACTAGAAGACTACCTACCCTATCGTGTCAAGGACGTGGGCGAGATGTGAGTTTCTCTTTGCCGGGCGCTGTTTACCAGTCCGACTAACATTCACTACGCTAGGTTCTGGTATGGCGTTGTGACCTTCGGTATGGCCCTTCACATCCCGGACCACGAAATGGAAGCTTGCCACAGGCTGATGGAGCCCGCCTGGGTTGCTGTGGGACTAGCCAACGACGTCTTCTCATGGCCCAAGGAGCGGGATGCGAACCAAAAGTCTGGGCGTAGTCATATCATCAATGCCGTCTGGATTCTCATGCAAGAGAAAGGACTGTCCGAGGAGCAGGCTGGCCAATACTGCCGGGAACTGGCAGCTCAGTACGTTGCCCGATACGTCGAAAATGTTCAGAGGGTCAAGGACGACGAGTCGCTATCCGCAGATCTACGCACTTACATTGAAGCCATGCAATACAGCATTTCAGGCAACGTCATTTGGAGCAAATCCTGCCCGAGATACAACCCCGGGCAGCATTTCAACCAGACTCAAGTGGATTGGATGCTGAATGGCGTTCCCGATCCCACCGGATTTGACAGCTCCAGCAGTTCTTACGACTCAACAAGCACGAACGGATCGCCGAAGCCTGAGTCTGAAACCACGGTTGAATCCAGATCCCAGGAAGGAGGGACCGATGACATCTCAGGCATAATGTCCTCTCTCCTCGACTGCTCACTTCCCCCATTGTCTCATGAAGTAAGACTCTCTTCTACATTTGGGTCAAGCATGCAGTTCTGACGGTAACGACAGACAATCAGTGCGCCATGGGAATACATAGACTCGCTTCCCTCCAAGGGTGCCCGAGACATGTTTCTGGATGGTATCAATCACTGGCTAGACGTGGGTAGAGAAACATCTTCTCAAGTGAAGAAAGTCGTGCGCATGCTGCATAATGCGTCACTGATGTAATATACTCTGACACACCATCCCCTGAGCCTGCAGTTCTGCTGACATACTCTCCCATGACCAGGTTTGACGACGTTCAGGACGGCTCTCCATTGCGCCGGAGCAAACCTGCCACTCATCGCGTCTTTGGAATCGCTCAAACGATCAATTCGGCCTCATTCCTCGTAAACGAATCTATCAAGGAGACACGTCGGTTCGCAGGCGATCGAGGGGTCGATATAGTGTTAGAACAGTTGACCAGTCTTTTCGTTGGTCAAGCTCAGGACCTCCACTCATCTCGAAATCTCTCTTGCCCGTCATTGACTGAATACATCCAGACGATTGACCAGAGTGAGTGTCCCTGGCGTGTTGAGCAATGATACAGACCTGTACACGGCAAACACTGACTCGCTCTATCGCAGAGACTGGCGCTCTCTTCATACTGGCCGCGAAACTTATGTGTCTTTTCTCAACAACGGATAAAGCGACGGAGAGGTCACTATTGCGCTTCTGTCTTCTCCTCGGTCGTTTCTTCCAGATCCGCGACGACTTCCAAAATATCACGTCGCATGAAGTAAGTTCTACTCGCACACGTCCATTGGGCATCAATCACACTCTAACCACGACATTTGAAAAGTACACCAAACAAAAGGGATTCTGTGAAGATCTGGATTGCGGAACGTACACAATTCCCTTGATCTATACGATTGCACAAGAACCACACAACATTCTGCTCCAGAATCTGCTGTCTACGAGACTGGCCGATGGAGCCCTCGATGACGCTCAGAAAAGTCTGATTCTAGAACAAATGGAGCTGAAGGAAACCAATAAATATCTGAAAAAGATCCTGTCTTTGTTGCATAACGAACTGATGGCGGAACTGCAGTTTCTATCGGACTTATTTGCGTCGGAAAACCTTTACATAAAGCTGATGCTACTCAAGTTGGGGGTGTGAACACACGCCTTGGGCGAATTGGAGTTTGTTTCTTCGAAAATCTAGATATCGACTATGTAGTGCCTTTCTCCTATGTAACACTTTGCGCTTCTGAGATTCTATATTGGTTACGGTATCTTCGAATAAAACAAAACCCTGAGCGATATAGACCGCTGACCGCTGCCTCTACCCTGGGAACTCGGGATTCCATTTATGGAGTTCGTCTGCATTCTGTTGCCTCGAGTATAATCGGCAATTCCACTATTACTCCGCTGTATAGGCACTCGGTAATCCTCGCGGCGTTGCAAAGCCGGGATGCTGATCAAGGACTTCGCCACTCACTAGGAGACAAATCGGACTGATATGCGAAGCTTGGATAAGCAAACTAGAACTACGCACCCTCGCAGAAATAGCTGCATATGTTGCCGGCTTGGTGCTTGGTGTATTAGTAGAGTGGAAGCTGTTTGTTCCGCCCTCCGTATAGGGAATCCAGAGTCCTTCGCATCTATCCCACTCGACAAGTCTTCTTCGTTCAGTACAACATTTTACCAGAAAGTTCATGGCTTCGATCAATACCAACGGGGCTACTAGCCACATCGAAGTCCACCCCATCGTCCATGGACCGGAGAAAAAGCTCAATGTTAGTCGTAGGAGCTTGATGCGAGAAAAATTCAACAGTACCGCATATTAACGGCAGAGAAATTTTTAGTTCGGAGCATACATCACTGGCCTCGATCTGAACAGCGCCTCAGGTAAGTTACGACTCCGTACCCTCACGGCAGCATATCGTCCACTATTGTTGACCAAATGGATTGCATAGATGCCGAGATCGATCAACTCCGCGAGGCTATACTGCGCCATAAAGTTGTAATAGTCAAAGGCCAACAAGCGGAGACGCCAGACAGAAATTGGGAAGTCATCAAAAAATTAGATCCCATGCACCATATGATCACTCAAGAGGAGTTTGGGCAACTCTTTCACCCCACTGGAGAAGGATTGATTGTCCGTAATCGCCCGAGCGCCGTGCCGTGGAAAGGCTTCAAGAAGTGATTTGCTGATCGGGAAATATCTAGGCTATGCTGAAACTCGCAACGGTGCCTACCGCTGATGAAGGTCACATCCATTTGATGGGTAAAGGATACCAGGGGGACGACCACTACGGTTTGAAGAAACTTGATCTCGGTGAGGCCTTCGCCGGCAACTATTACTCCAAACCACTCGCGGAAGAGGACTTCCAAGCTGGCATCACCCGCTTCCAATCGTGGCATATGGATGGCCCTCTTTACAAGGTTCATCCACCTTACATCAGCTCGCTGCGGTTCATCAAGCTTCCTCAGGGCGAGCAGACAATCGAATGGGCAGACGGGTCTGGTATGAGTCTAAAGGCCAAGCCAGGTCGTACCGGGTTCTTCAGTACTTCCCAATTGTACGAAATGTTAACAGATGAGGAGAAAGTCATGGTCGACAATAGCTCTGTCGAATACATGCATTATCCGTACGAATGGATTCGGAGCTGTCGCGGGAATCCAAACGGATTGGGTGTTGCGGACGAAGGTCGTGAAAAATCGCCTGAGACAATGGAGGAAATTGCTCGTGAGGAGCGTTGGACCAAGACGGTTGGTAGCGACTTTCACAGTTTCTCCGAGATCAGTCTTTGCTGACGATCCCTGCTCTTCTTTCGCCAACAGTACCCCATGGTTTGGATCAACGAGCTCACGGGGGAGAAATCTCTCCAAGTTCAACCAAACTGTGTCCGACGCCTTCTCATCCGCCGCTCGGTGGATCAAAAGGAGCCGGAGGTCATCGAGGGTGCCGAGCATGCTCGCGCGTTCATGCACCAGCTGCAGCAACGAATCTTGCGGCCTGAGTATGTGTACGTCGGTCCAGAGGAAGAAGGCGACCATGTGTTCTGGTATAATTGGGGCATGATGCATTCGAAGATTGATTATCCTGTGTCGTTCGGGCCGCGTATCGTACACCAAGGGTGGATCCCAAGTCACCGAGTGCCGCAACCGCCAGCAGTTGCTGCTCACTGAAGATCTTCAAATGTCTGACAATGTTGTCGTTTGGTGGCTTTTCCGCGCGCGTTGAGTTAGACAGCGAGGTGACACGGTATTTGATTCAATGTAGCAAACGAGAGAGGAAATGCAACGTTACTGTGTTTAGAGAGCTCGCACGCACGTTCGACCCATGCATCGCTGACGTTTATACCTCTTGCCTGGAGGCAGCCTTGTGTCTTGGCAATTCAGGCTGGCACGGAGTTCTGATATTGAATGTGGTTTTTCGTATGAGAAGTAGAAGCGGTCACAGAATTTTAGGACAGATGTTGGGGATCCGGACTGAGCTGAGCATCAAGCTCACTTCTCGATGTAAAAGGCATGTATCTAGCCTTAGACGGCACTCTGGAGCTTCCTTGCTGGGCAGCACTGTTCGCAAGTCCGCCCACTTCATACCTCAAGCGAGTGGCTACGAGTACTCGTGATTCAAATCATGTTGTGAGGACTCTATATCTTCCAATAGTTCTCGAGCATCTCCTTCACGGTTGTACAGGAGATTGTGGGCATACCCTCGACTGGAGTGGGCTCAATGTCCATCAAGCCGTCCACTATCCATGTCTCCATGATGGCAATGTATTTCATAAAGATCTCAAGGTCGAACCCGTACCTTTGCGACGATTGCGACGGCAACAAGGTAATCTCTCCCCGCTGGAGCTTTTCCTTCTCATCGTATACCACTCGCAGCTGTCTACCCGTGACCATTTTCGTTAGCTTTACAAAGTCGTTGAGTGTCATTCGGTCCCCAGCAATGTGATACTGCCGCGGCCATGAACCCACTGGCAATTTCAAAAGCGCAGATACGTGTGCCGCCACATCTCTTGTGGAAGTCAAGGTTACGACGTCGTTTCCGTCACCAGGTATCGCGATCATTTCATGCTGCATGTCGACGATAAAGCAAGCCGAGCGCAGCGTTGTAGGCATCCTAGGCATTCCGAAGTAATCAAGAAAGATTCCGTTGCTAACGACTGTCCACTCAAGAGATTTCGTTTCCAATGTGGTGTTGAGCCTATCGAGGCACCTGAAATAATCTGCCAGCGGTGGCATGACGTCGATAGCGCTGAAAGTCATTAGTTCGAGTTGATGAGAACTATAGACAAACATTGCCAACCAACCTCCGCGGATAGTGCAGGAACCAAGAACTTGGGATAAAGCGTCTAGTCGACTGTGATTGTAGACAGGCTTCAAGAAGGTTGATTTGGGCATCGCCGGCGGCATCACTCAGCGTCGACACGACTGCGAAGATGTCGTTCGTCTCGAGTACGTCACGCAGTTGTTGTATATCATTATAGTCTACAGAGACCTCTTGCTCACGCGTTTTGGGCTACAAGAACACTGTTACGATGAGACTGGATGACATAGCCCGTGTCGATGACTTACCTGATGTGTTAGCACGATGACTTTGTAATCATTTTGGAGAACATCCGCAAATGCTCGACCCAGTCCGCCCGTACCCCCGGCGACAGCAACCACTTGGCACTTGGTAGCCATGATGAATGATACAAGAGTCTGAGAGGTTACGATCGTGGCGTATATGCAGCTTCATGCCAGTATGGCATGACAATAAAGAACTTCTACGTCAGCATCCCAATTGCGGTATGCCGTAGTTAATCGAAAAGGAGCAGCTAGGCATAGCGGTCGTAGCTTCGAGATATGCAACAAATTAGCCGAGATACGAAGCCAGTTTGGACTGGAACTAGTCTGAGGGTGCGTCTACTTACTTATCGGTAGCTCGGTAGACAGCAAGGAAATTCTTGTCGCCGCTCAGACCCTCCCGCTTCCGGCTTGCCGCCCTGGCAGAACCTGAGGCATCCACGGAGCGTCTAGAAGGGGACAGGGAAATTCAAGAAGCCTACCGACGCCGAAGTCCCTTAGAATATCTGCCGCCGTCGAGGGTTAACGAACTAGTAGATAAGAAAGGACGTATATAGAGACAAGAACAAGTCTACTAAGAACAAGTCTACTAAGAACAAGTCTACTAAGAACAAGTCTACTAAGAATAATTCTACTAATCCGCCGATAACCTACAATTAAACCGCATTATCGGTAGACGGCTAGAAGTAAATAGGGCTTAATATATAGCCGTATAGATACCTTATAGATTTTAAAATATTAGGTTTTAATAACTCTTTAGCGTTAGAAGCAAAATTTATAAAACTATATATATATATATATATATATATATATATAGGTAGCTAAGTAGTAGATAATTAGTTTTATATATTAAAAATAAAGCTAGCAGATATATATAAAGGTACGGATTAATTTATAGATTAAACTCTATAATACTATTTATATATTACGCCTATTTAACTTCTAGATCTTTTAAAAAAATTTAAAAGATAGACTACGCTAAGACTATATATTTCTATCTAAACGTAGAATAGATAAGTCGTACGATTAAGTACTAGATTATACCTATATCTATAGATCTCTTAACTAGCTAGGATATAGATATATCCTTTTTTAAATACTCGGATTATAGATCGTAAATTAGTATAGGAGGCTAGATTCCAAATCCGATACGACTGCGTAGTTTAGTAATCTAGGCGCCGAGACAGGCTTAAAAAGCTAGAAAGGCGCGCTTGCTAGACGCACCCTGCCTGCTCGGGCAATGTAGGGTAGGTGAGGAATCCTGCGAGCCCTGCTAGCGTCTTGCCTTGCGTGCGGGATCGGTACGGGATCGGTACGTTCCCTTGCATACGGGGTCCGGTACGTTCCGCGGTAAATTTGCATACCGGATCGGTACGAGGTCTGTCCGTCCCGCGGAAAACAAGGCTGTGCCTGCGAGCCTAGCTACGTGCAGGGAGCCTGTATCTTGCGCAAGCAACTAACAGAGTTGGATAGATCAAGCGTGCAGCTCGTACTGTCTGTCGCGCCACCTGACTGTCGCCCAGTCGCAATTCTTACCGCTGTTTGTAGCGGAAGGACTTATCTACCATTGATTTTGGGTGTCTTTAACTACTCTGAAGAAAGAAGATTGTACAGATCGAGTAACATGACTTCGATTATTCTCGCTCAGTTCCCCAGTTCTCTGAACTATGTGCTCTGCTTGACCTGCATAGGATTGAGCATCACACTCATAATCTATTTTTCGCGACACCACAGCCCGAAGCCAGTACCTAACATTCCGATTCTAAGTCACGACCGCGACGAATACTTCCGTCGAGGCTACGATCTGGTCAAGGAAGGCCAGGAAAAATTCCCGGGCTGCTTTCAACTACGTACTGCTACCGGCTGGAAGATCCTAGTTCCCATTCGATTCATAGACGAGCTGCGGAATAATCGGTTCTTAAGTTTTGCAAAGGGCAACGACAAAGATGCTTTCATCGATTACCCGGGCTTCGAAGCGATGGAGGCGGCCTGCCACGACGACTATTTCATGCAAGAAGTCGTCCGAGTCAAGCTTACACAATCCTTGAATCTCCTGTATTCGAGTGTCATCGACGAATCTGCTGCAACAATGTCTGAAGTCCTAGGAGAAAGCAAGGAGTGGCGTACGTGCCGCATCAAGGACCTCGTTAGTCGCATCGTCGCACGAGTAACGACACGCGTGTTCGTTGGATTTCCACTATGTCGCAATCAGGAATGGCTGGACCTCGTAGTCAATCACACAGCTGCAGTGTTCCTGGCTCAGAAAAGGATGCGGCAGACTCCTCCAGCTTTGCGTCCATTAGTCCACTGGTTCTTGCCTGAAACGAGGCGTCTACGCCGCGAGCTCCGTGCTGCTCGGGCCCTTATCACTCCCGAGATCGCGAGAAGGCGAGCTGCTGTGGAGGAGGCACTGCAGCACGGTAAGATCCCCAAGGAGTCGGCTGACGCGATCTCATGGATGGTCGAGGTCGCGCAAGCTCAGGGACGGAAGAGTGATGTGGCCGTTCACTTGGTATCCCTTAGCATGACTGCCATACAGACCACCTCGGAAGTTATGACGAATTGCATATTACAGCTATGCGAGACCCCTTCGGTTGTGGCCGACTTGCGGGCAGAAATCATCCCTCTCCTCCGAGAAGGCGGCTGGACGAAGCACACGCTATACAAAATGAGACTTCTTGATAGTTTTATGAAGGAAGTCATGCGCCACCACGACTTCCTTCGCGGTATGTTGCCTCACATTTGCATCCATTCGTTACCACAAGCCCAGTGGCTGACCATGAGAACAGTCACCTCGTGGAGGGGATGCACAGAAGAGGTCACATTGTCCGATGGTACCGTGTTCCCCAAAGGGAGCTGTATCTACTTTGATGACAGCAACGTTGTCAATCCGGAATATTACCCAGACCCGGAGAAGTTCGATGCAACCAGGTCCTTGAAGAAACGCGAGCAACCTGGACAGGAAGAGCGGTATGGGTCGACTCCACACGGTCCGATACGAAGCTAACTCAAGAAACAGTCATCAATTCGTATCCCTACAGACTGACCATATGCCTTTCGGCTACGGCACACACGCTTGTCCAGGACGTTTCTTTGCGAATATGGAGCTGAAGGTGATGCTGTGTAATTTTCTACTCAAGTACGACGTCAGACTCGTGCCTGGCGAGGAACACCGGCCAGCAGATATCCTCTTTGAGGTCCAGAGAATGGTACCGCCCGACTGCCGAGCTCAGATAAAAGTGCGAGATGTAGAGCCTGAGGTGGACTTGTACTCCCCGGAGTCGAGCATTTGAGTAGAGCTTCGTAATGCAGATTCTACTCGCAATTGGGCGAGAACGAAGAATATCTTAAAGCAAGAGAACGAAGCTTGACTATACTCTAGATTTACTCGAACAAGGTTGCAACGGGATTAGCCCGATAGACGTAGTGTCCAAGCTGATAGAATGGCTCATCGAAGCCTATGTGGTGCCTTTGCATCGTATTCCATTTATCCTCGTCTCAATTTTTTGGACTTTATATATTTCAGTATAGAAGAGGAACATGCTAGACTGCATTAAATCCTAAGGTAGCCGAGGCTGCTTACCTACCTCGCTTCTAACTACGAGCTACAATCTTTACTTATAGCTATTAATTGTTAATAAATTACAATTACAATTATAGAAATATAATTAATTACAAATTACAATTATAATAATAATATAATTATATTTTATAGAGAACAAATAGTCTACTAGCTAAGTAAGTAATAGATTCCTAGACCTACTAAAGGAAAATATCGGAATATATCTAGATATACTATTCCTACTATATTCTAAAGCCCCGAGGAATTATATAGTAGGATACTTCCTATATAATAGGTAGGAGCGGTATAAAAGAGATATATATACGGTATATACCGCCTGCCTATATTTATATTATATAGTAATTATAATTGTAATTACGAGATTGCTAAACTAATAATTATATTTTATAATTACTATAATTACTATAATTACTATAATTATATAATTATAGCAATTAACAATTAATAGCTATATCTTTACTATACTAACCGTAAAGCTAAATCGTTCGAAAGGGAGCAAATAGACGCTAGGAAAGTTTCTAGCTATAAGCCTACGGTAAAGTATACTAACCGCTCGTTCGCTCTATAATAGATATATAAGCGATCGCGTTTATAGGGAATAGGGAGTCTACGATTTATAATAGTTCTAATATTAATAACTTAAAAAGAAGTATACTTTCTCTAATACTACGTAGATATAAGAGTCTTTCCTAACCCTTAACTATATCGATATAGCTCTAGCTTTAAAGTGTCTTTACGACTTATTTCCTAGTATAAATAAGACGAATAGCTTTTAATCTATAAGTACTCTCCTATACCTATTAGGCGTATCCCTTATTAATCGCTAGGAGAGAGAAACCTAACGCCGACGGCTAGCGCTAGAGTAGACCTTCTAGACGAAGAGTTAGTCGTAGCCGAAGACGAAAGTATATAAGCGAGACTAATTACTAGCGGCTTAGCCTATACTCCTAGGTTTGCTTTCGCTTATCCGAAACATTTCTAGTCTAGGAAGTACTTAATATATTATAAGGATTTATAAATAAGCTAGTCTTACGGAGAGGTAAGCGAGGTTAAAGTATCTATAATTACTAGTTTTAGGGCCCGCGTCGCGGACTCGCGGACGTAGGCTAGGGGCGTATAGGGGAACTATATACGTCCTAGACGTACTAGATAGTACTATTCGCTATAAGCGTTCCGAATAGTACTTAATATAAGTATTTAGTTTTAGATTAGACTTAGACTTACTTTATATATTCTAGATAAGACTTTCTATAAGCGTTTAAGATATAACTTACTATTTACGTTATAGATTAGGCCTGCTATAGGCGTAAGGCCTATTCTACGCGTTCTAGATAGTACTACTTGCTATAGGCGTTTAATAGGGTACTCGTAGTAGGCGTTATATAGGGTACTCGCTATAAGTAGTTCGAATACTATTTACTATAGGCGTTCCGGATAGTATTTACTATAAGCGTTCTAGATAGTACTCGCTATAGACATCTCGGATAGTTACCGCTATAAGCGTTTCGAATACTACTACTCGCTATAAGTGTTTTTAGTAGTCTTTACTATAAGAGTTTCGGATAGGACTTGCTATAAGTATTCTAAATAGTACCTACTATAGATATTTTAAATACTACTACTTACTATAGGCATTCTAAATAGTACTTACTATTAGCGTTCTAAATTAGACTTACTATATACATTCCGGATACTACTTGCTATAGGCGTTCCGGATAAGACTTATTATAAGCATTTTAGATTAAAATTACTATATAGCGCGTTCTAAATAAAACCTAGTATAGGCGTTATAGACGGTAGTACTAGCTATTAGCGCTCCGGATTAGACTTGCTATACGCGTTCTAAATAGTACTTAGTATTATAAGCGTTCCAAATTAGAATCCCTATAGGTGTTTAAGATTAAAATTACTATAAGCGTTTCGGATTAGACCTACTATACGCCTTATAGGTAGTACTTGCTATAAGCGTACCGACTTAGAAAGAACTACTTAAAAGTTACTATAGATATTTCAAATAGTACTTACTATAGGTATTCCGGAAGCAGTTGCTATAGATATTTCGAACTATCTCGCTATAAGCGTTTCTAATAGTGCTCGCTATAAGCGTTTTTAAATAGTGCTTTCTAATACCTATAACGCGTTCCGGATTAATATTACTATTAGCGTTTTATACATAACTTACTATACGCGTTTTAGATTAGGCCTACTATAGGCGTCCTAGATAAGACTTGCTATACGCGTTCTATTTAGACTTTCTATACGCGTTCCAAATAGTACTTACTATAAGCGTTTTAGATTAGACTTACTCTACGCGTTCTATATTAGACTTACTATAAGCGTTCTATATTAGACTTACTATAAGCGTTCTATATTAGACTTACTATAAGCGTTCTAAATTAGACCTATTATAGGCGCTATAGATAAGAGTTACTTTAAACATTTTAAACTAGACTTACTATAGGCTATATAGATAGTGCTTACTATAAGTGTTCTATATAAGACTCGCTATAATAGTTTTAAATAGTACTTACTATACGCGTTTTAGATAGGACTTACTCTACGCTTTTCGGATAGTACTTGCTATAGGCGTTTTAGACTAGAACTACTATACGTTTTCTAGCAGCTAGCCTAGACTTACTATAGACGTTATACGTAGTACTTACTATAAGCTTTCTAGATAAGACTTACTATATTCTCTATATTCTTTTAACAGATTTCTGAAATAATACTTATTAGAGGCGTTTAGGACTATCCCGCTAAGGGCCTTCTAGATAGTACTTACTATAGGCGTATCCTAGAAGTACTTACTATAGGCCTTTTAGGCTATATTACTATAGCCGCCTAGAGTATTACTACTCGCCCTAGGCGGTTTAGATAGTAATTACTATAAGGGTTCGAAATTATACTTACTATAGATATTATAAATAGAACTTCCTTTACGTATTCCTAATAGTACCTACTATATACGTTTTAGATAAAAGTTATAGGACCTAGGTCCTACTATATACGTTCTAGATTAGGACTACTATACGCCTTCTAAACTACAATTACTATATATATTCTAAAGTAGAAGTACTATACGCTAACCGGGTTAGGATTACTCTATCTATTCCGTATTAGAATTACTATATATATTCCGGATTAGTAGTACTATACGTATTCTTAATTAGAATTATTATACATTTCGGATAGTACTTACTATAAGCGTTTTAAATAGTATTACTCGCTAACAGCTATAGATATTCTAGATAGTACTTACTATAAGCGTGCTACGCTCTAAATAGTACTTACTATAGGCGTTATAAACACTACTTGCTTCAGGCGCTATAAGGCATAGATACTTCTTGCTATAGGCATTTTAAATACTACTCGCTATAGGAATTCCGGATAGTACTTAGTATAATCGTTCCTAATAATATTTACTACTATAGGCTCGCTATAAGCGTTCCGAATAGTACTTACTATAAAAGCTATAAGACTTATAGATAGGACTTACTATAGGCATTTTCTAATACTAGTTACTATAAATATCCTAAATAATACTACTCGTAATAGGCGTTCTAGATAATACTTACTATAAGCTCCTAGCCTCTAAATAGTACTTAGGCGTTTTAGATAGTACTACTTACTACTTACTATAAGCGTTCTATATTAAAGTTATTACTACTACTCGCTATAAGCGTTCTAAAACCTAAATAGTACCTAGTCCGGATAGTACTTACTATAAGCGATCCGGATACAATAAGCGTTTTAGATATTACTAACTACTTACTATAAGTACTCTAGATTACGACTCCCTACTATAAGCGTTCTAAAATCTAAATAGTACCTAGTACTCTAAGCGTTCCGGATAGTACTTACTATAAGTCTATTCCGAATATACCTACTATAGGCGTTCTAGCCTACTATACCTACTCTAAGTATTTCGGGTAGTACTACCTATAGTAGTACTATATATAGCAAAATATCTAGAATTTTACAATATATAATAGTACTATTCGTATAGTACAAATAGCTATAGGCACTATTATCTAGGTTTAAGAACGCGCGCGTCTCCCTCCTATAAATTAGAATATACCGGCTATCTAGGCGGCTCTATAGGCTTTAGTATTTTTATATATACCCGGCGATAGCGCTTATACCTATATATAACGTCTAGGCGGCTTCTTCTATAGGTTCTCGAAGGAAGGCGGTAGCGGCGAGGCCCGCGAATTAGCGGGAGTATCCGCGAATTTTAAAGTTTCGATATATAATTTCCCTAGTCCTACTACTTATTTTCGGATAAATATTATACTATATATAATAGTCTTACGCTACTATAGACGCGTAGAAATATCCCTCCTAGGCGTAAGGCGAGTCTTCTTACGTTATATCTAGTCGTTTTAACTATTTGCTTTAAGTTTATATACTAGAAGTAGAGATAGCAAGTATCTATACTATAGCTTAATACCTCCTATACTTAAGATAGCTCTATATAATACTTAGGTACGGCTACTTTAGTGCCTGCTTGTGTCCTAAGCTATATATACGTATTATATTATCGAGCTCGACGATCTTACTAGATAGGGGCTCGGTAGTAAAAAGATTTTAAATTTTTAAAAGGTATTTAGAATCCGGTTATACGATATTAAGCTAAAGAGATTTATAAATCGCCTACTTTACTAAATAGCTATTATCCTACGGGATTAATCTAACTAGTAGTTATAAAGGCCTAGTTAGATATAATATACTAACTAGTACTACGATACCCTAAAACAGCTACTATAATAAACTCGTATATTTAACCGGGGTAAAGGATTAGACAAGTAGGCGTAGTAGAACCGCTTTTTCTTGAAATTATATCTCGTCGAATTGAAAAAAAAAATTCCTAATTAAATCCAAGAAATTTAAAGAGTCGCTGCTTATACCTAAAGACTCGCGCCGAGCAGTGCGAGAACTGCTACACCAAGCCAAACATGTCTCGCGGGTACGGAGTTCGGGGCGTCGTTTCCTTGTTGGACCTGAAAAGGAATTAGCGAATTCTCGTGAAAGACATGATTTCCAAACAGCCGCGACTCCGATACTTCTCGTCATGGCACTGCTGCCAGCTTGAAGTGGTGTGAGAGGCATCGCTTACCTCTACAGATTGTGAAGCCGAAGCGGATTCAGAAGATTCGGCAGGGGTGGTCGCTTCCGTCGTGGCAGCAGGAAGATCGGTCGTCACGGTAAGCGTCGTTAGGGATGGAGATGTGGGAGTTTCGGATGATTCGGTGGGCTCTGAAGGTCTTGGGCCTGCGAATCACGTCGGGTTAGCGGGTTCTGCTTCAGCTCGTTGGGGAGATGAGAAGCAATGAGTGACTTACTTGGCGTTCCAGTTGGAACAGGAATCGTCGATCCGTCAGCGGCGGTAACAACGACTGGCGAGGATGTAGTCGACGTGGATGTGGAGACTGCGGTCGTAGAAGCCGCTGGAGAGGTCGTATTAGCTGCGATACTTGTGCTAGTCGTGAGAGCTGAGGTGGACGGACTGGAGTCTCCAGTATAAGTTGCCGAGATGGGTGGATACGCGATTGTATCAACAACGCCTTGACTCTGAATGGCCCAAAGCAAATCGACACTTGCATCTTGAAAGTTCTTGAGTTCGTCAAACTCCACCTCGTCGCCTTCCGAGCTATCGCCATCTGCGGAGAAGGCTCGTGATGCTGAATTCGGGTAGGGAACGAGGACCACGCCGTCGTCCGCCCCGCCTTCAGTGGAAGCGTAGAAGGCTTGTACCTGGCCAGAGTTGCTCCCGCATGGCACGGCAACCGGTCGCTCGCCACTTGTAAATAAGCAGTACAGACCGCTTGATGACGCCGACCTCAGAGCATATACAGCTCGGCTAGTCTCCGGTCCTGCTAGGATGAATTGCCAGAGTGTGCTGTTCTCATCGTCGCCGCTGAGCAGTTTTACTTCTGGCTGCGATGCTAAATTTCAAGTCAGTCTGGTCGTCGGCAATGAGCAGGGGAGAGATGTTTGAACCATTTGAAAGTCCCAAATAGTAGTCGCTCGAAAAGCTTTGAATGCTGTACCATGTGTCTGCATTGAGACCCGATACGTTGCTGCCTGTACTTGGAGCACTCGCCATGGCTAAAGCTGAGCTGGGTGTGCCGCGAGTGGACTGCGGTGGAGATGAAGAGGGTCTGATTTGCGGATGTCACACGGGGAGTGATCAGGTGTCAATGTGAGTGCAGATATGGGTATCAAGTGAAGTCCGGGCATGTGAAAGGCGGTCCGGGCTATGTATACAGCTGAGCACACAAACAAGGCGAAGCTGCCGTCGACTCAGCACATGCATGGGATGCAATGCAGTGGGAGTCAGCTCAGCTCAGCCGCCTCCACCGCCAAGCAGTCGGCCAACAATGCAGCTCTGTGGTGCCATGGAATCGAAGAGCCCCTCGTATCTCGAAGTGAGCTGCATGAGGTGTTGTCAGTGTGGCATTCCGCCCGAAGCTTGATGCGGAATGGATGGCTGAGATGAAGTCGCGGATGAACTCGTCTTTGTTGCTGAGGAAACGCCCCAAAAGTCTATTGCCTGCCAAGACAGCTTATGTAAGAATGACGCTCCCGAGTTGGACAAACTTGGACATCGACACGGAGGTCTGTTCAACAACACCACCACCAAAAGCCACGGAGAACCTGCCACAGGCCTCAGATACAGTGCCACGACTTCCACGCCAAGCTTCCGATATGGCGGACAAGGTCAAAGCCACAGTGCAGGAGGAATTGTCCTCCGTGCAGAAGGCCGCCAGCGATGGGGTCAAGAGCGGTGCATACATCTATCCCATCAAGGTAACAATGCAGTCCGACAGGTGAGAGTGCGCTCCGTATCAGGCGCTGATCTTATTCTCAGGGCATCGTCTACTTCTTCAGCCACAAGGATCTCTGGAAGCCATTTGCCTCGAAGCTCGTTCCGACCATGGGCCTTGGCCTAGGGGTGACGATATTCATGTTCGCAGTCACTTATCTGCCCCAGCTGGCAGTTTTGCTGTTCACATCCGGGCCTCTCGCGGTTGTCTCTACCGTCTTCCTGGTCTTAAGCGAGATCTCCACCTTGACCATGGTTCTTGCCAAGGCACTTCTCATCGAGGACTCCCTCATTGACACATTCGACGGCACGTTGGTGGCACGAGGTCATACCGCGCTGGTGGAGAGAGATCGTCAAGTCAAGAGCAACAAGTACGGCGACGCCATTCAGCGGCTCGGCAAATTGGCCAGCAAGCCGTTCTCGAAGTTGACGCCAAGCGCGGTCATTCGATACCTGATGTACTTGCCACTCAACTTCATCCCTGTCGTGGGAACGGCCATCTTCATCATCCTCCGCGGCAAAGCCTACGGACCTCAAGCTCATGCCCGCTACTTCCAGCTCAAAGGCATGAGTGGACCACAGCGCGAACGCTTTGTTGAGCAGAGACGAGGAGCCTTCACGGGCTTCGGCATTCCCGCCACTCTGCTCGAAACCATCCCGATTGCAGGCATCTTGTTTGCATTCACGAACACATGCGGCGCAGCACTCATGGCCGCCGATCTCGAGCAAAAAGGAGAGACATCACCAGAGCTGAAGGAGAGAGCTTCAAAGTCGCAGTGATCAGGGCGACGAGAAAGTCTCCACATTACGGCCCGCATGTCATGGAGTGACTAAAATCGACAGGAGAACTAGCAGTACATATCTCACAGCATAGCCCCGAACCCAATCAAGAAGAAACCCCCACTCAGCCAAAGCGACCATCCCGGATCGACCCAAAATATCGAATGTTGGCTCGCGGCGCTGACTTTCGTCGCAACAGGAAGGGACGCAGTCGGCTTCGATGTGCTGTCGCCGGTCTGGCGATTGCTTGAGATATCAGCAGCATAGGACGAAATCGAGAAATTCATCTGACTCGCAGCCAGGAAGGTCTCGTGTCCAAACTGTATCGTGCCCAAGTATACATCTTCGCTGACCCCTTCCTCTTTCGCCAAAAACCCAATCAACGGTGCAAAGTCCATGTCGAAGTCCGTCAAAGTCTCGTTCGCAATCCAAGAATACACATACTGTCCGTTGGAGTTGGTGCCGTTCCAGAGAGTACTGTAATGGAGTCAGTCATCTCCGATGCAACATGATCTCGAGTACAGGACTTACAAGTCGACATCATCCATTCTAGCGACCACCGGCGGATCGCGAGGCGCTCGGTTTCCCACGGGCTGCGACGCTTTCCCAAACTGCCCAACCCATACCATGAACTCGTACTTCTGCTTGCTTGGCGTTTGCGACTTCTCTTGATCTTCATCCGCAAAGACATCCAACACTACATTGGCCTGAACATTGTTCGAGTTGATGTACGCAAGATCTTCGGGTGAGTTCGGGTCTCTGGCGGCCTGGGAGAAGCTTGCGGGGCCGAATGCCCACGACGCGGACACGTTGAGAGAGCGCAGATCGCCCAGTCGTAGCGGAAGGCGATCGGATCGGAACTCTACATTTGGATACGCGTGAACGGCCGGCGGCGTCGAAGTCCAATTCCAGAGCGAGTAAAGTGATACGGCAGCTTTGGGACAAGTGTCGCAGACATATGTACAGATTCCGCCCGAGCTGTCCTGATTCCAGGCATTGTTGTTGACTGACAACCAGTCAACCCCCGTGAAGTCGCATGACCAGCCATATCATGCGGTACTCACCAATGTAAGGCCATGTGGTATAGCTTTGATACCTGTCGCACAAGTCAGATGTGACAAAGTCACCACGGCCGGCCGGGCGTGCAACGCACCTCCCACAAAGCTCATGCTGGGCTTCGGTCGCTTGCGAGACGGCAAGAAAGCACGCTACGAGCAAGAAAATCATCGTGGCGCAGTTCAATGGTCGGGAAACTCGCAGGAAGTCTCATTATCGCGGACGCAGACAGCAAAGAGCTGAAAGACAGTTCTCGCGGAGGCTTGCTTGCTTGCTGTGCTGTGCTGTGCGACTGGAGCTGAGGTGCCGGGTTGCAGATCGGTTACATACAATTTAAACGAATCTTTCCAAGCGTGGATTGCCGTGCCAAGCGAGTAGAATAAGAATAGTATTGGCAATGCTGTCATCAAAATGGGAATGGAAGGCCAACATCTTGCCGCAACGTCAGGTCATTCCTGGTACCGTCACCAAGTTCATCTATTTGAATCCCATCCTGCGCGGAAATCAACCCCTGTCCTGTTCCATCATGACTGATTCGTGCAGGTACAGGTTACACAACGTATGGTGCCAGCCGATCGACCCCAACCGTAACCCGCGCTGTTGATATTAAGGATTCAGTACACAGAACAGCATCTATACAACGATGCAACCCCTTCCGTCTCTATCTTTGGAAGCAAGGAGCGACGTGCCGGTGCAGGAAGCATCGCCGGCACGCTAGAACGATTCTACTACCTCGAACGCGCTCTGCCAATTGTTTCCACCCGGAATCCCACCTCTTCCTCCATCTTCTCCGGATCAACAACCCCCCGGCCATCGAAAAGATATCGCTCTCCATGCATGAGTCGTGCAACAGTGGGCCAGTCGATAGGATCTCTTGCACCCACACCGCCGTGAACTTCGAGCATGCAATCCTTGCATTCCCCTGGGCATGCAGGTTCGGGATTGGTGTTGTCACACGACATGACAAGAGGATTGTTGGCTTGGAATGTTTGGAGGGTGGGGACCTCGCCCGTCATGGTTGAATCGGAATTGTAACCAGAGTCGAAGTCGTGCAATTTTGGTCTGACAGGTTGTAGTGGGGACACCGAGGGATACCTGAATTGATCCCACTCCGTCAAGATGAGAACGGCCGTCGCTGCGGCACAGGCTTCGTATGGACTGTCGCAGACGGAAACGGGACCGTTCGGCTTCAGTGCTGGTGATGATGTGCTGGCAGAGAAGAGGCCAGCCAGCTCAGCTTCCACATGAGTCTTGTCGCATTGCGGATCGTAGATGGCGATCTCGGACGGACATTCGGCGCAGAGCATTCGGACGACCTCCGTGGCTTGGGACTCTCGGGTATCTGCTGTGTCTTTCTTGAACGCATAGCCCAGGACAGCCACCTTCTTCCCCCGCAAGCTGCCATTGAGCTTTCTCACCACCGACCGGACGAATCTGCAACATTGCCATTCGTTGATCTCGATGACCGATCTCCAGTATTGCGACACTTCCGGCAACTCCAACGTCTCGGCGAGATACGCCAAGCTGAGGATGTCTTTCTTGAAACACGAGCCTCCAAACCCGAGACCGGCTTGCAGGAACTTGGGCCCCAGTCTCGCATCCAAGCCAACCGCCTTGGCCACATTGCTGACGTTTGCTCCCGTCTTCTCGCAAATGGCACTAATGCTGTTGATGCTGCTGATTCTTTGCGCCAGCATGGCATTCGCTACGAGCTTGGCAAGCTCAGACGACCACACATCTATCGTGAGGATATTCTCTCGCGGAACCCAGCCGGCATAGACATCTGCTAGTCTCGCCGCAGCCGCACGCCCGGACGTGGTCGTGGAGGAACCAATGAGGACCCGTGATGGATTGATCAGATCTTGGATCGCCGTGCCTTCTGCAAGGAATTCCGGATTCGAGAGCACTTCGAACGGGACGCCAGGTCGGTGGAAGTTCAGAATCTCTCGGACCATGTCCGCTGTACGACAAGGCACTGTGCTCTTCTCGACGATGATCGCCCCAGGTTGTGCGGCCAGAGCGACGGACCTTGCGGCCGACTCAAACATCGAAATGTCGGTCGCGGCTCCGGCGCCGATGCCATTGGTCTTTGTGGGAGTGTTCACTGCAAGGTAGATGATGTCTGCTGCGGCGATGTGTTCGTCACAGTCGGTGGAGAAGAAGAGATTCGGAGCTCTCGATGCGGAGCCATCTCGAGCAAGTCGAACGATGTCGCTCAGGCCGGGTTCGTGGATTGGGAGGTGTTTCGATCGCCATTGCTGGATTCGGTTTCGACTCTTGTCAACCACGGTCACCCGTATGTTTGGACATTGGCTTGCGATCACTGCGGCTGTCGGACCTCCTGGAAGCGCAAGTGTCAGTGGGGAGGACAGCAGCAACAAAGATCCATTTCACTCACCCACGTAGCCTGCGCCGACGAAAACGATGTTTCGTACTGGCGCATCCGTCTCGTCATCAAAAATTTCCAGAGAAGTCTGACTCGATGCTCTGGAGATCATGAGCGGCGAGCCGGCTGCACTCGTTGACTCTGAACTGCTCATATTCTTGTTGGGTCACAGATTGATGGGGGAGGACGAGAATGATTCCCATCCACCAGGGTCGTGACATTTCTTATGTGTCAGTCTCGACAAGCTATCTTTGGCAAAACCCATATTTCCGTCAAGATCTGGTCGTGATGTCTGGTCTGGTCTGGTCTCACGACGCACAGATATCCGTATCTGCATTTACGGGAAGATGCGGTGCGGAAGTGACGATTCCGCGCTCACTAGCTAGCTGAAGAGATCTGCCTGCTATCGATCAATAATCGAAGCTTGTCGCCATCTGCACATACTCGTCGGTAGTGCGTGGCCAACACATTTCCTTCCCGACGAGTCGCCACGAGACGGCACTCGTACGTTTCGTTTCTCGTATGTCGTTCACGCTCGCTACCGCCCAGTTGACAGTACATTCGCAGCCGAATGGGCGCGAGCTGTGTGACGGACGCCACAAAGGGCGCAGATATATCGGCGAATACTGGATTCGTTCTTCGACAAGCTACCATCACGCTTGCAGGGCCATGCTGCAATTACCCGGTGGGTGCCGGCCGTCACACAATGCGAACCCTGGTCGGCCGCGTAGACTATTCTACCCCGGTGCTGCCACGTGCTGCAGGAACAATGTTCGTTGTGCAGCTCGCCTGCATCTTGAAACCTGAGGATAGTACATGCTCCACACATGTTGCTGATCCAGATCCCGCGGTGTTGCATACAGCGAGAGTGGTACGCCTTCACTTCTTCTTAAATCAGATTTACGCCCCACATAACGCTTCCTCCACAGACCCCTACGCGGCCTCGAAGGTGGTTGTACGAGGAGATACGACGACATATGCTGCCCACTCACAATAGCGGAGGGATGTCGGTCGCAGCGCTCGTCGGCGACCCCAGAGTATCTATCTTTTAAAGAGGCTACCGGCCGTGACCGATAGAACCAAATGAGCATAGGTCGCGCTCATACACTTGGCATGCTCTTGGTAGCGTGAATCTGATGTCCTGAAAGGGGAGTCGTGCTTCTCGTTGAGTGCCACAGCGTGGATAGCCTGGCTTGGTGCGACGCTTCTTCGATAGTGTATGGACGCTATCTGCAGGCCTGGGCTCCGACCATGGCTGACGAGTCTGTGGAGGAGTCTTCCTCTTCGGTCGCCATGCGATAACGCCGTTGATTGTGGCGGCCATGTTGCAAGCAGGTACGCACGTTGGACGATATCTGATTTTGTCCTTGAAGAACTTCGGCCTTGCTGTTTCAGAAGGGGGAGGAACTGTCGTCCGTGAGCAAACTTCTTGCGTTGCAAGATGCCTTCTCCAATCGAGCCAGCCAACGAGTTGCAGGTGGAGATCAGTGATGTCGACCAATCTCGCAAACCTCGAAAGAAGTCTCAGGCAGAAGTCAATCTCGATGATTTAGCTGCACAGCTGCAAGACCTTCAGCAGCAGTCGAAACGTTTTCTGGCCAGTCATCACCACCGAAACAGCTATGCCAGCAGCAGTGGAGCTGGCAGTGATGATGGGAGCGATGTACCCAGTCTCGAAGTCCCTCCAACCTTGACAGGATCTGGCATTTCTACACCTGGAGACAATGTACCTCGGACTCCTTCCAACCTGTCGACGTTGAACACATACTTCCCCGCCACATCTTCCGGTAAATCGATCTCTGTGTCTGGTCGCTTGAGATCACCGAGTCCACTGGGTGCCGCGGAAAGCTCTGCACCAGAGCTTCATGTCCCAGCTGCCATAGCAGAAGAAGACACGAGGCCGACTTCTGCTCAGATCTTCGAGCTTGCTGGTCAACGGCTATCAAGCGACTCAGGGTACTCCCAGGATCGGACAGAAGCTCAACAACACATTGAGCGACCACCAAGACCACGGTCAGCCAGCTTGTCGGTACTGCAAGATACTATTGACCCCCAGCCGCGACCACAGACAGGCAGAAGATCATCTTTCGACGAGGTATTCGATCGAGCAGAGCTGGCGAGCTGGTTCAGCTCCGCAACAACAGAACGCCGACTTGAGCTTCCGGGAGCGCCAGTACCATATCGGCCCGGCCATGATCGGAGACACCTTCCAGAGGACGAGATCGAGGTGATCGGCGCCGACGGCCTGCCTGTGGGCCCTCAGACCAAGGCGAAACGGAAAAAGCTCCAGAAGAAACGTGGACCTCCTCCAGAGAAGCCGCACTCCCAAGATTCGAGCAGCCAGGATTCAAAAGGTAGTCTATGGTCGCAGGCCAGAGAGTCTTTCGTTGCAACATACTGTCCCGTGGAGGCACCGCCTCTGATCCTGCCTTCCGGTCCTACGGACTTCGAGAAGACACTCTATCTCAAAACGAATCGGCTGGGACTTTACACATTCGGCGTCTTCTCTTTCCTGTCGTTGAGCGTGGGAATGTGGCTGTTCGTCATATCATTTGCCGCTTTTTACTGGTAAGCAAAAATACCCACCAACTCTTTTTTCTGCCATACTGACACATAGTTAACTCCAGGTTCGGTGCCGTAGTCTTCCTCCTCCAAATCTACCTCTTAATCTCCTACACCGTCTCCATCTGCGGCAAGGACTACGACATCAGCAAACACCACAAGATCCTCGAAGAACATCCCATCGATCCACTCACCTGTCCGACCGTCGACATCTACCTTCCCTGCTGCAAAGAGCCCATCGAAGTGCTCGAGAACACCTACAAATACGTCAAGCAACTCCAATACCCAGCCCCCAAACTCAAAGTCTACGTCCTCGACGACGGAGCGAGCGATGAAGTCAAAACCATGGCCCAAAGTTACGGATACAACTACATCGTCCGCGAAGACCGACCCCGTCTCAAAAAAGCCGGAAACCTCCGCTGGGCATTCGCTCGAACGGAAGGCGACTTCTTCACAATCTTCGACGCAGTAAGTCCCATCCCATCCCACACCCACACCCACACTAACCTCTCCAACCCCGCCCAGGACTTCTGTCCCCGCCCGGACTTCCTCCTCGAAACCCTCCCCATCCACCTCTCCAAACCCAACACAGCAATCGTCCAAACGCCCCAATTCTTCCGCACCTCCACCAACCAATCCTGGGTCGAACAAGGCGCCGGCGCCGTGCAAGAACTCTTCTACCGCGTCGTGCAAGTCAACCGCAACCGTTTCGGCGCCTCGATCTGCGTGGGCAGCAACGCAGTCTACCGGCGCGCCGCCCTGGAAGAAGTTGGCGGCACGGCGGAAATCGGCTTCTCGGAAGACGTGCACACGGGTTTCTACGCCGTGGATCGAGGGTGGAAAGTGAGGTATTTGCCGCTGTGTCTGGCGTGTGGGATTTGTCCGGACACGCCGCGGGCGTTTTTCAGTCAGCAGATGAGGTGGTGTATGGTGAGTTCTCTCGAAAAAAAAAACATAAGTGAATGATGTTCTGACTACCTCACAGGGCTCAACCACCCTCCTCACGAACCTAGATTTCTGGCGCAGCGGACTCACCCCGATCCAGAAAATCTGCTATTTATCCGGCATGATGTATTATTCCGCCATCTCCCTGTCGATTTTCATGAACCCGCTCCCAGGGATTTTGATGTTGTGGTGTCGACCGCAATACGTGCGATACTACAACCTCGCCTTCGCGGTGCCGTCGATCGTGTACTCCATCATCGCGATCCGCTGCTGGTCGAAGGCTCGCTACGGGTTCAACGTGCAGTTCGTCATGGTCATACAATCGTATGCGTATTTGACGGCGATTAAAGATCGGGTGTTCGGGAGGGCGTTGGCGTGGGTTCCGAGTGGGGATACGAAGGCGCATAAGAATCACAAGTATCGGAATATGAGGATTTTGGCGTGGGGGTGGATGATGACGGTGATGGGGGCGGTGATTGCGGGGACGACGTATCAGATTTTGAAGGGGTTGCCGTGGTATGATTGTTTGCCGTTGATTGTGTTGGATGTGTTCAATTTGTTCCTTGCACATAGGTTTCTGGTTTGGAGTGGGAAGATTTGAAAGCGGGGAATGGTAGTGGTGATTGTGATGATGCATGGTATAATTGGTATATGATAGAGTCGGGTCATCAGCTGAGATATAGAAATACCGTCGTAGTAATGATCTCTAACCAAATACCAGCTGTCTCGAGCAAAACTCCAGTCAATGCAGATGTGACACGTGAGATTGAACCATCTATAGACGCCGATGGAATGCAGTCATATTCAGCAGTCTGTTTCCCTCCCAAATTCTTTCACATTCACATTTCTCGCTGACTCCAGAACTCCCGGCCGTGAAGGAAAATTGTGGTTTGAAGTATAGGCTCACTGTGGCCGAGATCCAGACGCATCTCTCCATCCAGGTGGATTAACTATTGGCTGTACTACATCATGCAGCTCGTACCAGAGAACCGGAAAGGTGTGTCCACCGGTTTGTTCATACCAGAGACTGATTTGGCTGACCTTCTTCATACCCAGGGTTTCTCTGTGGGTTAGGAGAAATTCAGTGACTTCTTGCCCGGGAACTATACCCAGAAGGACAAAGAATTCCCTGGTGCCTTCCACATAGGTTCTTCGTGCGTCTAAGTTTGGCGTCAAACTCCCCATTAACTCCGCAAGAATGTCAAATGCGGTAGGGATGTCGACGTCTGCCTTGATGATGTGCTTCAATAGCCTCATCTGTCCGTTACCTATGGCCTCCAGTCGCGAGAGATATGCCATATCGTGCCAGGCGACAATGTTCTGTTGAGCATTCCCCGCCACCCTCGCTACTTTCCCGGTACTCAGTAGCAAATTAGTATGGTGAAACGCACTCAGTGACAACTTTGGTTGAATCGTTCGACTCCATACACGATAGAACACCTGAGGTGCAGGCACGTGTACTAAAGCTGGAATAATCTTCGCAACAGCCTCGGAAGCAACAGTAAGCCTGTCTGTACGGTAGGGCTGAGACTCCGTAAGCTGAAATCGTTCAGCGCGAAGATTATCGGCGTCGACCCATCGTGAACAGCTGGCCCTAGGCGAAGAGGCATCAATGAGGTCCAATGCATTCCTTTGACCGATATTCTTGGCTCCAACATTATTCATATTACCGTAGATGAATGGCCACCTCTTGTGCAATTGGTTGTTGGCCGATGGTACGTCAAGATGCGTGTCCGCAGAGCGCTTCTCGCCGGTTGTTGTGAGACCAGAGCTTGAACGAGTTGTCTTTCTCTGCTGCGATGGACCAGCAGCGCCAGACTTGTCCGATTTCGGTATCGCATCTCGGATGTTGAACACGATGTAGGCATATCCTTCATCGTAGAAGACTTCGATGCTATCAACGACCTTCCATCCGAGGCTCGTTTGATGCTCCGCCAGCAGGTATGCCACACCAACGCCATTTTCAGTGCCAAGAAGAGCACAGTACTGCTCCGAACCAGCTTTGAAGCTCATACGCTTGGCATAAGGCAGAGACGCAGGCTTTGCCTCATTGGTGACCTTGGCAATGATGTGTTTCGTATCTTTATTGTCGATGGAGCACCGAACGACCTTTTGCAGCGTCTTTCGCGATCGCTTGAATGCTTTCGCCGCTTCTGACCAGGCCATGTAAGAGAAGTCGCTCACGTGTTGTAACTCTGGAAGTCGACTTCCGGGAGGGTTCCGCTTTGCGCCTTCCGCCCTCGGTCCACGCGCATTCGTAATGAAAATGACTCCTGCTCGGGCATTGATGATCTGCTGATAGAATGCCTGTGTCGGCAGGATCGGCTTTTTGAAGAAAGAGCCCTCAATTTTGTGCGTGTGTCGCCAGTCTGAGGGAATCTGACTCGAGGGTGTAATAAATTGGGGCGCAAAGCTTTTCAGGAGAGTAACAATTCCGCTCGGGGTGTGAAACAACCCAGATTCTGAATGACCCACCCAGCCTTGATCTCGTACCTCCTTCTCTGTCCACGATCGCGCCTGGTCTTTGCTTTGGGGCTGCTGCTTCATCAACTGGATGTACTTTTCACCCTTTGCAACTGCCTGCTCGTACGTCAAACGGCCACCCAAAGACTCCGAGGAAGATGAATCGTCTGTCGATGATGCGTCCGCAGAAGATGAGCTGTCTTGGCCCTGCGGAGGCGCCGGCGCGAGATGGGCAGGAGATTTGCCTTGGTCAACTTGGGCCTTTCTTTGTTCGTGGGTACGTTCCTGCTGGGATCCCGAGTCGCCGCCAGACTTTCTGATATCGCTGGTTGAGTTGGGCGAAAGACCTTCTGAGATGTATCCAGTGTAGTGATCCTTCCGATCAGCAGTAGAACTCTCGCCAAGTGATGTGTCAGCTGGAGCAAATGTGGCACCAGCGGCTTGGCCAGCAAGAGCCACCATATTGATTTCCACAATGGTGTCAACATCGATCTCTTGGTTCGAGGACGAATCTGCCTGGAGTCTGTCGAGGCTACCAAGATCATTGTTGATGCTGCAATCATGGTAGAGTAGAAGAATTCCGAGGCAGAGGACGGTAACCATGGCCATCGCACGAGCAGTGCGATACAACTTGTTGGAGAGCTCGGCACGCTGGGTGTTGGTGCCTGCATAGCCTTCGCCGTTCTCCAAGCGACAGTCTGTCGCTGGAAGGCCTTCCTCGAGGAGTGGGGCACTCATGATGTCTTTAGTACACGGAGTTCCGAAAGATGTCATTCTTGGTGTCTGCAAGTTGTGGGTGATGTGGGTCTGAGAAGAGGCTGCTACTGATGATGGTCTGGGATGCGAGGAGCAAGCACAGGCAGTGTCCCAGACGTGAAGAGCAAAGCTGTCCTCGCTGTCCAGTAACCAGTAGATAGTCGTTGAGGTGATTCAGTGTACTGTGCTTCGCCTCAATGCGTATGTGTGAGCTTCGTTGACTGCAGTTCGTATTGGGTCGTTCCTTGTGGCTGGATATCAGAATATGGACGCAGTGGGCTGCAGAGCTATTCTTTTGTACCAAGAAGTTGCAGTGCTCACCACAAGACCACGGGAAAGCATGACTGTTGTGGCAGCCCAGAGGATCACGTTTGCTATCATCGAGCTGACAGAGTGACCTGCCAGAGGCGTGGAAGAGAATCGTCATGCAACGCTTTGGTTCCCAACTTCAATCACCTGAGCTCACCGGAAGAGATACACTCAGAGTACTCGGCAAGGCTTGCTGCTTGCTTCGGTGTCACCCGCGCGAAATGCCAGATGTCAGCTCGGGCGGTTAGGTGCGTGCAGATCACCACAAGAGCGAGTCAGTCGACGAGGATTTCCACTCTCCCAGTCCATCCGCTACAAGGCTTTGTCGCGATCTGACATCCCATGATTCCCAAGGGCGATGTGTGGCGGCATTTTGAGGTTGCATTTCATGCCAGGCCCTGCCTACATGATCAACGTACCGCACCTTCCACTTGATGACCTTGCGCCTTCTCGGCTTTCCTGATAGTCTTCCTCAGCTTTCTAATATCAACCTCGACATCTCTCATGCCACGCGCAGCATTACTTGCTTGAGCGAAGGCATCCACGCCCAGCACAGCCGACATGAAGGATTTCTGGGCTAGGCGGAGAGAAGGCGGAACCAGAATGCCAAACCAGCGAGTTGGATCATTATTGGTAAGCATTGAGTTTGCAGAAGAAGTTCCAGGTTTATTTGGCTCTGTGAAATTGCTGTCGGGTTCAGGTGCGGCTTCTGGTGTAGGCAGAGAGCTAGTCCTCACTTCATCCAACGCTTCACCCTTGGCCGAAAGCCCTCCAACACTGGCAGCTTCAGTCTTTTCCACGATCTCAAAGTCATCATCCACGACCTCCCGCGCTACCTTCACGATCCTTGCTTGTGGCAGGCTGCCATCGTCCTCGGCGAAAACCTCTACCTTCGTGGTCGCCGAGGTTCGATCATCATAGTAGTCCCGGCCATATCGACGACCACGTCCAGCGGATTGGGAGTTTGCGTGGGCAAGAGAGACGAAGCCGGACGACATGTATTTCTTGATTGATGCCTGGGCATGGGTGTACTGGTGTAAAAAGTGCAGATATCGTGTCCACAGTGAGTCTAATTGGTCGTTCAGTGCGGTGAGGTTGGGAGCTTCTGCCGCTTCATTATCGGTATGGCCGAGCACATCGGCGACAGCTATTTGGCCGCGCATCTCGTGTGGATGCGGTGGAAATGTAGGAGAAGGAGGCGAGGAGGTGGTGGTGGTGGTGGAAGTGGTGGAGGTGTAGGTGAAGTCCGCTCCGAGCCCCGCCGAGACATTTCCGTGCGGCACAATCTCTCCATCATCCACTGCGAAGAACGATCGTCTTGAAACATACAGCACAATGCTCTCCCTCCCATATCGCCTCCCGTCAGCCCGAATAGCTGCCATACGCCCGCTGCGACCACCATCACCACCCAAACCCCGGCCATTCACCCAGAAAACTCAGCTCCTCCTCATCGCCGCCCGGGCGCCGCGTCCACAGCTGCCATATCTCACGCAGCCATTGCCACTGCCATCATACAGACGTCCCAATGCACCAATAGCAAGACTACTGTCCACAGAAAATCGACGATTTGCACGTCAACAACTGTGGCTGGCCGCAAGATGGACGGCCACAGGCTGGACCGCGGTGGTCCTGCTGGGAGTGGCGTGGTTTGGCTACAACATCGAGGTCGATGAGCGCACCAACCCAACGCCTGATGAGTGGCGGTTTGGGACACGGCAGCTGCTACGCACCGCCAGGGCATTCAGCGATCCAGAAACAAGCGGCCAAACGGGTGGCATCGTCGATTGGGCCAAGGTTGGCACCCGATATGTGAACCTACTGGCGAGGCTGGAGGATTTGGAGAAGGAAGGAAAGGGGCTGCTAGAGGTCGCTGACGGCGAGGAGATATTGATCCCTGGGGTTGGCAGGAGTGGCTTCGATATCAGCGCCAAGACCTGGCCGTGGAGAGCAGGCTACTTCGAGGCCATCATGGGCTGTGCCAGGGCAGCAGAGCATCTTGATGGCATGGTGCTTGATCAGACACGAGGAATGGTCTTCCCGAGAGATGTTATGATTGGACCAAGCAATCCGGATCCTCGACCTACGCCACCATACATGAAAACAGCGCCACGGGAGGAAGATTGCGTGCCTCCATTCCCTGCGCCTGAGACTTTTTACATGCGCGTCCTGACCGGCCGTGGCTTTACTACCGGCCAGAAGCTTGATGCTGCTCTGGGCTATGCGAACTGGCTCGAAATCAAGGGACTGAATGAGGCTGCGTTGGAGATGTACAAGTGGCGTGTCGACATGGCCACTGCAGCACTGCCAAATGGGGTCCAACCTGTGGACGTTCTTGATCCGAAGACCTCAACTCTCAAAGAAGGTGCGGCAAACATCACGCCAAACTTGCTTCGTGCAATCACAGACCTGGCCATACACCAGGCCAGGACCGGAAAGATCTCAGAGTCGTTGCCGATCCTGATCTCCGTCTTGCGCGCTCGCCGAACAGCGCCCATCTCTCCTTTCCCCGAGCCCGAACCGACCAAGCCTGGATTCAGTCTCTGGAACTTCCTATTCGTGCCTCCCCACTTTCCAGACCCACCCCCTTCAGGCGACATGCCTCTAATCCGCACGTCCTCCGAGCCGAGCTGCTCCGATTCAGAGTTGATGCTGTACATTGGCGAGATCATCTTCGCCTCCAGCAGTCAGAGCATCTTTGAAAAGCATGCTGCCGAAGAAGGCCTAGCATGGACGAAACAGGCGGTGACCATAGCAGATGCACAGCTTGCGAAGCCCAGTCTTGCATCTTCATCCGACCAAGAGAGCGAGACCGAGAAGAAGAAGTGCAGAGAGTGTTTGCTGACTGGCGTCGGCAATTGGGAAGCCATGCTGCAACGATTGGCGGACCACGAACAGCCTGTGGCGAAGTCCAGGAGCTGGAAATTCTGGCAGAAGAGCAGCGCAGAAGACGACAAGAAGTCAAAATTCGAAGAAGATCAGAAGACAATCGAACGGCTTCGAGAGCGTATCGTGCGTGATGGTCTCCGTGACCAAGTCATCAGAACTAGCTCGCCGACCGGCATCTGGTACGGCTGAGAGAGCATCGCATTCACATATGTCCATATTGTACAGAAAGATGACGACCTTGCACGAGATACCGCAGATCCAGGATCGTGTGCCTCATTTCACAAGATGCACTCCTACATCAATATTGCGATTGCCACTCCACACATCCAGACCTTCACACATGTCTCATTCAGCTCAACAAGAGATCCTCGCCATCCGGCCCAACGAACAGACTTGTCTCTCCTGGGCTCGGGGAGAAGCCTGTCCACCCGACATCAAGTGTCCTCGCCCTCACCACTTTTATCCCACCATCGTCTGGCGCACTCTGCCCTCTTCACCACCTTCCATCCCAGGCGGGCATCAACTTGATGTTACAGCACCAGATCACCCAAAGCAGTTGAAAAGCACAAGATGTCCTCTCTGGCCTTCATACCTCTGTCCCTGGTCAGCTCCAGAACTCTGTCCATATGCCCACCAAACGACCCGCGACGCAGAAAAGAGTATGCGAATGCAAGACGCCGCGAGACTGCTGTGCGAACAAGGCAAGTTCGAAACGGTGGTGAGATTTCGATGTCGAGGATGCGGCAAGTCGTTCGACGACATGCAAGATGCCCTCAAGCATCACAAAGGTTGCTGGAAGAGACGGATTCAGAAGGTGGTGGGGCAGAGTTCGGAGGGGAGGACGGAGAGGTTGGAAGTCTTTGCGAGGATGCCAAGAGAGCAAAGGCCGGCTTTGAAGCCGTTGAGGGATCTTATCAACGATGCTTGGAGGGATATCGCGGAGGCTGATGAGCAGGGTTTGTGGCCTGACAATGTGGAATTGAGAAGTGCTGCGAGGGAGTATAGCGTGCAGAAGAAGGGGAAGGGTAGGTATCAAGAGGAGGGGGAGGTGTAGTGCTGAGTCTTGTTGTGAGGATCTTGCCCGCTTCAGAGCATGAGAATATCAAAAGCAACTTCTAAGGGCGAGAGTCTTCATTCAAGGCTTAGTCACGAAGAGCTAGGAGCGGGCCGAGAAGCCGGGCCCCCTTCCAACAAATATCATCTTATGCGGAAAAGTCGGTGTATGTCACCATTCCTAGAAGAAGCTGGTGTCGACGATGGGCTCACTGCAGACCCGGTTTCACGTGCGTGGAACTCGGTGTGGTCGGCGGCAGATTGTCTCAGCTTAGTTGGTAATTTAACATTGGCAGTGCTATGAGGAAGCTGCTGGATCTGACTGAAAACACTTCATGCTACGGAAGGGCGAAACGATCAGATGCGCCGAGTTGCGAGATACGTACTACTTCCAGACTGACTGTCGATCAGCAATGACGTTTTCGCTACAGCTTGTGATCAGGCTAGGGCGTCATGGATAAAGGCATAACTCGAATCGTTGCCGGGGTAGGCCTCAAAAGTAGAGCTTCAGCCAGTGTAGGGAGGCCTATACGTACCAGAGGCTCAATGCAGCACTTCTTACCGCAGCGACATAGTACAATCTTTGCCCCTACAAATTGTTTTTAATGTATCTTTTTATCTAGAGGACTTATAGCTAAACAATATATAGCAAAGATACTTTAATTTAGGTCTATCTTTAGAAAATATTGAAATTTTTAGTCGTTCCCTCCTAAATTAATAAGCTATATAGCTTAAAACTTTAAGTTAGACGTTTTAGAATTTTAGTGTTTTTTAAGCCTTAGTATACTGTTATTAGTAATCCAAGATCTAGGTCTTATAGTTTTGTTTAAAAAAAATCTAGTTCTAGATTTTTATTCTAGTATAGCTACTATTAGTAATATAATCTAGAAAAGAATATTATTAGAACCTAAATTCTTACTAGGTTCTCTTTAGTATATCTTTTTATATAGAAGAGTTATACTTTAATAATATAAAACAAAGATACTCTATTTTCTATCTATTTTTAGAAATTAAGTAAAACTATTATAGTTATCTACTAAGATTAGCCTAAAAGTCTAAAAGAAAGACTTTTAGATTTTAGTATTTATTAAGCCTTATAACACTATTTTTAGTAATCTAAAAGCTAGAACTAAAGGTTTTACCTAGTTTTAATCTATATTGAGATTCTTATCTAAATACGCCTACTATTAGTCTTAAAATCCAAAAGCAAATATTTTTAAGAATTATAAGCTTAAGAATATAAAGTTATAAGAAGGGTTATATTAGTAGGTAGATAGGGTAGTAGTAGGTATAGGTAGTATTCGATAGAGATCTAGGAGGAGAAGGAGGAAGGTAGGCTAGTTAGCCTAACGCTAAGCGCTAAGCCCTGCCTAAGGCACTAAGACCCTAGCTTTACTTAGCCTAGTTACATACTAGTTACGTATAGCCTCTTTGGCCCTAATATACGCTTGGCCTCTTTAGCCCTAATATACACTTCCCTTCTAAAGGCCGCGCCCTCGTAGCCTATCTATATTCCAATCTCGACCTCTATTACTACTAACTTAGTAAGTCTAATTATTATACGAGGGACGATTAGTAGTTAGGCAATAGTATAGTATTAGGGTAAGTATCTACGGTTCTACGGAAAGTATATACCGGGCTTAGCTAGCGTACCGTCCCTGCCGTAATAGTACCCCCGTCCGATAGAACGAAGGCTAGCGTACTATATTAGCTAAACCCCTTCTTATATACTCCTTCCGCTTTTACTTGTTTTCCTTACCGCTTGTATTCGTATTATGCGTTCTTATACGTCTCGAGTATGTATTCGTATTATGTCGCGTCTACTAGCTATAGTCTTACTTATTAGAGTTAATTAATTCCGGTTCCGTCTTAGAGCCGGTAGCCTTAGCTTTAGTTGCCTTACCCTCCGTAAAGCTCTATAGTTTCCGTATCTTTTTCTTTATAAACGAATCGCCGTTAGCTGCCTTACGCTTAGTTAGCGTACGCGTAGCTAGAGAGTTTAAAGTACGCGTAGACGTACGCGTAGACGCGCGTGTAGCTAGACTATCGGAAGGGCCTACCGTAACAGCGCGCGTAGACGCGCGCGTAGCTAGGCGCTAGGTAGCAATCTTTAGCGGCGAGAGAGCCTTAGGCTCGCTTAGTACCTATAGAGTAGGTAGCTTTACTAGTAAGGCGAGCTTATCTACGGGTGCGGCTACGTACTTAGATTTGCGGCGTAACTAACCTAGCGTCGGTAGTTGTAGTACTAGTGCCTACGGTACCGGTACCTAAGCTAGTAGGGCGCGCGTCTTCTATAGCGGCTAGCCGGGCTCGTCTATCGCCGCGGTACTAGCGTATGTCTTAGCTTTTACTATAGTAGCGAGCTCGTCTAGTATATACAAGTATAGGTTAGCCTACTATTAGGGTATAAGCGCTTCGTAACGTCTAGCGATACCTTTTAGTCCTAGTTCTCGATAGAGGGAGATTAGGTAGTTGTCTTCCTTGTCGTAGTCGTATAGGATATCGTTTAGGCGTAGCGTCGTATCCTTCTTATAGGCCGATCTTAGCGTCTAGTCTCGATCCTTTCGTAGTATACGGCCTATTTATAGTTAGAGGTACGTAGTACGAAGGAAGTAGTCGAGGGCTGCGTCTATAATGCCGGCGGCTACCTTACGATTAAGGGCTGCTTTTATGTTTTCTAAGACGTAGTCCGGTACCGCGACGATGTTAATCTCCGTCGGCTACTCTACCTAGTCTTCCTTAAAGGTTAGCTAACCGGCCGTAATAGTCTTTAGCTACTTACTATAGAGTAGGTATACTAGGTCCTTGCGGTATTTCTTCTATCGCTTCTACTAGTCGCGCGCGGCTGTTAGCGGCTCCGTCTCGCCGGGGATGTCTATTAGGACCTATAAGATTATCGCCTAATCTAGGGCGTTATCGATAGAGGTAAGCTAGACTTAGTACGCTACCTTACGCTAGAAGACTATACTGCCTATAACGATGTACTAGCTATAGATTAAGGCGATCTTGTACTTACCGTTAGTACTTGTCGTATAGTATAGGTATAGAGGGCCGATTAGCTTACGTTTAGTACGCGGGAAGCCGTACGCCTCTACTAAGTAGGTATACTAGGTACCGAGCTCCTTTAAGGTAATCGTAGCGTCGTCGATTATTTAAAATATATTACTAAGTTTAACGTCTAAGAGTCGCGTACCCGTAGGCGGTATATAATCGATCGTAACAAAGCCTAATATATTATAGGTTAGTACCGTAGTATCGGCCTAGTAGCTAGACTTAAGCTATTGCTCGACGTCGGAGTATAGCATTCTAGAGCGCTACTAGTAGGTATCCTCGTCTATATTAGCGGCGCCTCGACGAACCTTCTTGTCTATCGGAGTGCGTACGCTTATCGATATAGCGATTTAGGCGCTCGTCGGCGTAGCGGTTAGGATCTCGATAGTCGTAACGCGCGTAGGCTCTTCTAGAATCTCGAAGTCCGTAGCTATCTCTTCTAGAACTTCCTCTCGGCGTAATAGACTAGCGTCTCTAGTGCCTACGTCGGGGGTTGCCTTACGTAATAGCTACGGCGTAGCGTTCTATCCGATAAAAGGTAGTAGAGCGCCCTCTTCTATATCGCCCTTATTTATAGTCTATACTCGATAGAATATTGCTATAAGCGAGCTACGTAGGTTAGAGCCTATTAGAGAATTAGTATACTCTACGAGGAAGTACTCGTATCGCTATTATATAGTATCTTCCTTATAGGTACGTCTCGTAAAGCTAAGTTCTCGTACCGGGTTTAAGACGGTATAGGTCTAGCGTACCGTATCGTTAACCTAAATAAGGCGGTCTACGGCTAAGTCGTCCTTACGTACGTAGACCCCGTAGTAGTTCGGTTTGCGAACTATAGAACGTATATAGTTTGGTTTCTTAGCAGTATCCCTCCGGTTTGGTTCCGGTTTGGTTTTTTACCCCGCTAGTCTAAGCCGGTTTCCGAGGAAATCCGACTAAACTGCGACGATATGCGACGATATACGACGACCTCGGATCGGGTCCGGGGGCCCTATATTATATACGCTACACGGTTGCATCTGTGTTTTAGGCTGTTTAGACGTATTCCGGCGTGTTTTAGGTCGGGTTTTTGTCTATAGCCGGTACGTAGCCGGCAAACCGGTCCGTACACCGGTTTCTTAGCAAACTAAACCAAACCAAACTAGAATTTCGGCTTAGCAAACTAAACTAAACTAACCCGGACTACTACGGGGTCTATACGTACGGCGTTAATAATTGCCGCTATAGCTACCGTAAAGGCGCAGCTTACCGTACGCTAACGTGCGCCTAACGTAGTAACTATATTGCGTACCTCTTAGCTAATATCGAGGGAAGCTATAGGGAGGTACTTACGACGAGGCTTTAGTAGGGCGTCGTCGTTATCGTCTCTATCGGAGCTATTCTATTCGCCTTCGTTATTCTACTTACCTTTGTCGCGCTACTTTGCCTTACTTAGCGTAGTCGGTTACGTCTTGCCTCGCTATTACTTAGTAGGGTATTATTACGGAGGTACTACCTTATCTCGAGTAGAGTCCCTAGCGGTAGAGTTCTCTACTAGGTATATAGTAATATTGCATCCGTATATAGGACTAAAGACGGGCTTAGTATTGCGTAAGAGTGTAGCTCTACGGCTAAAGGTACTAAGCTTATAGACGTATATACCGTTGCTGTCTTGTTTACGGATTAAGTTAGAATTGCAGATTAAGTCTAGATCTAAGCCTACGTCGGCACTATCGGCGTTAAGGAATTCCTTAGTATCTTCCGCGCTCTTAGTAGCGTAGAGGTTTAGGAAGGCTAACTAAACGGCGTCTACGACCTAGCGTACGGTTATTAGGGCGTCGGCGCGGATAAGGATAGCGTCTATCGCCTTACTCTAAAGTTCGTCCTTGCCTTTATTATCTAGCGGAGCGGGGCTATCGCCGTCCTTAGCTCTAGCGTTACCTATACCGATATCCTTTCCCGTAGCCTTCTCTTTCTATCCCTCCTACTACTCTTTCTCCGTTACGTTCTCGCTATTAACGTCCCTCTTTTCTACGTCCTATTTTCTATCTACGCTTACTTTTCCTACTTCCTACTCTTCTTTCTCTACTACGTTCTCGCTATCGACGTCTATCTTTTCTACGTCCTACTTTTTACCTACGATTACCTTTCTTAGTTTCTACTCTTCTACTATAATAGTGTTCTAATACGTCGCGTCGTTAGGGTCCTTAAGCTCCTTCTTATATCGCTAGAGTATAGGTAATCCCTTAGGGCGTAGGGCCGCCTTTCCCTTAGGGCGCTTAGTAGCTAACTCTACGGCGCTAGTATCGGCGTTAAGCGCGGTAGCGTCGCGTACTACTACGGCGTCCGAGGCATGTTAGTACTAATTTACGGCTTCTCCGAGACGCTAAGGAAGGTCCTTATCGCCCTATACCTATCCTTAATTATTATAGTAATCTATCTACTAGGTATTAGGCTTAATTATTTCTACGATCTTAGTAGGGCTATATACTAAAGTTAGGGTGCGCTCCTTCTAGTAGCGGCATTCCGTCTAAAATCGCGTAGAGGTAGCAAGTTGCTTAGGGTAGGCGTCTAGCAATTTAGTACTATCGAACGTAACTAGGTCGACGGGCTTAAGTATAATAATCTTTTCTTATGCCTTTACGTATATCGCGGCTGTCTACTACTAGACTATCGCTTCTACGGTAACGTTCTATTCCTCCTCGAACTAGCCTAGTAAGTTATAGCAGTTTGTAGTCTAATTAAGGCGCTCGTCGGCCTACTCTAGCGTTTCGTCTTCTAGTCTATCTACCGTATATACTACGATCTATACAATCTATACGTATACGGATATAAGGTTTAGCTCGGTCTCGTCCTAGCCTAGTATACTAGTAAGGATCTCGTATAGCTTATCTAGGGCGTTCTTTACGAAGCTATAGCTAACTAAGGCGCTTATAAGTTAAAACGCGGTCTAAGTATAGGGTACCGCGAAGGGCATACCGTTCTCCTTATAAGACGTTAGAGTAAGGTCGAGTTTAGCGAGCGTTTAGATCGCGTAGTAGATATTATAGTTACGGACCTAATCCGGGATCTCTATTAGATCGTAGAACAATTTAGCGTACTAGGGATTAGGGACAATAACGCAGTATCGCTAGCCGTCCTAAGCGACGTCTAGCTTAGCGTCTAGAAACTAATAGAACTATAGCAGGCCGAAAAACGTAGCCTAGCTAGCGTAGTTACCTATCTTGTAGCCGTTAACGCTAGCGCCCTACTGCAATAAGATAGCGATATAGCGTAAGGTATTACGGTCCTTTAGATTAGCTTTAGGGTCGAGTAGTAGTAGGGGCAGGTAGCTAAGTTCGGAGAGGTCGACTAAGCGAATTCGTATAATATATGCCCTATCGGAGCCGTAGTGCTTTAGGAAGAAGTCCTCGAAGGTAATAGGGTTTACCCGTATAGTTCTTCCGCGTAATAGCGGGCGCGGCACTAGCGTACGATAGATTCGTACCTATATTGTAGCGTTAACGAAGTTACTAATGTTTTCTAGTAGCGGCCGGTCGAGCTCGCGGTATAACTCTACTAGGACCTTGTTATAAGGGATGTTATTAAGGTTCGCCTACGCGATGTTTTTAGGTAAGCTAACGTAGTCCTCGTAGTACTCGATTTGTAGTAGTGCTACGGCAAATAGTAGGCTGCTAACCTTGCGACGCTAAGGTAGCTACTACTAGCTTAGTTCTAAGAGCTCGTCTTCTTTATAGGCGTATTGCTATTATATAGGAGGGCCGCGCTCGCCCGCTAGCGGATAGTAGCGCTCGGTGCGCTCTATTTTAGGAATAGATAGTGTTATCGGGGCTAGTCGTTAAGGCGGCGTATACTTAGTAAGGATGTTAGTAATGCTAATAAACAAGCGGAGAGAATTTAGTATATTGCGTATACGTAGCAACTAAGAATTTACGGCGTTACTAGGGCGTTCTACGCTTATTGTAACGCAAACTTTACCTCGCTTGCGCCGCGCCGTTTATATATATAGTGCGGCCCGTCCGACAATAGGACGCGTCCTACGTTAATAACAATAATAAGACGCGTCGCCGCGCGCTTTAGAGCGATAATAGGGGGGGGAATAATAAAGTAAACTATTTGCGTTTTAAAACGAAGTAAAGTAGGGTGCGATTTAATTATAGACAATAATGCTATAACGTAATATACCGCGATAGAGATGCCTATTATTGCGTATAGTGCTACTTAGTTAACCTTCCGTATAGGCGTTTTTTAGGAGTTACGTAAGCTAGGCCTCCGAGAAGGCCGAGCCTATAGTTCTCCTACTATTAACTGCGGCGCGCTTAGGGATAGCGCTATCGGTGCCTGCTGCTATAGCGCTTGCTAACGTAGAGCTTGCTATTATAACGCTTATTATAGGTAGAGGCGGTCGTACTCCTAGACAAGTTCTACTAAGTCGCAGAGGTTATCGATATCGTACTAAACGTTATACGCGTAGCTATAGCTACGCTACTTAACTAGGTACTATGTTTTGCCTCTTAAGATCCTACGTCCGAGGAGCTTTTCGACCTCGTAATATAGCGCTTTTAGGTATAAATAGTCGTCCTCGAAGGGTGCTTCGTCTACTAGGCCTAGCTCTAGTATCTCTCGGTCGTATAGGTTACGGCCCTTAGGGTATAGTTCTAGCTACGAAACTAAGATTATAGGATAGATACGCATTACTAGGGGGAGGTCGAGCTCGTACGCGAGGTTGCTAACTAGGCGTAGCACCTTAAATAGTCTAGTACGCTATACGGAGAGCTTGCGATTAGGGTTCCCTAGTAGGTAGTATCCCTTATATAATTTAAGCAGTACCTTTTAGCCTATCTTAAAGGAAATAGGGCGATGCTTGCGGTCGTATCGGTCCTTTATTATCGCTACTACCTACGTAAGAGAGTCTACTACCTAGTCGCGTGCCTCCTATCTTAATACTAAGCAGTCCTTAGTAGGGAGCTCGGTAAGGGGGTTTAGCGCGTCTAGGTTCGTCTTGAATCCTTAAATTAGAACATTAGGTACCTCTCTAGTCGAGGCATTTCTAGCATTATTAAGCTCGGCCTAGATATACGGAAGTGCGTCTATCTAATTAGCGTCTAGATAATTAGAGGTAAAGAATCGTAGTGCGATTTCTACGGTCTAATTAGTTCGCTTAGACTAGCCGTCCGACTAAGGGTAGTACGCCGTCGTTACGAAGAACCTCGTACCTAACTTCTTAAAGGCTGCTTTTATAAAGTTACTAAGCTAAATAGGGTCCCGGTCGCCGATTATAATAGCCGGAAGGTTGCGCTCTATTTCGATATATCCTTAGATCCAATCGCTGCTATACTACTACGCTATCTACGGTAATTTGCACTTGCGTAGCATAACGCGCTTAGAGTACTTATACGTCTTAGTAAGGAAACTATCGTAGCTGTCTTTGTTAGGTAGTAGGCCGTAAACCTAGTCCGTAGTAATAGCGTACTATAGAATAGGCTAGCATTTAATCGGTTGCAATTTACTGTATAGAGGATAGCATAGCGTCTAGTTTAGGATGCACTCGGAGCAATAAGCGATATACTTAGAGACCTCGCGTCTAAGCCGGCGTATATAAAAGCTAGCATATAGACGAGCGTAAGTGCGGTAATAACCTACGTAGTAGTAATAATCGTAGGCTATTTAGAAGACCTCCTTATATAGGGAGCGAGGGATATATAGCCTCTCTCTACCGTCGGTATCGTCCTTAAAATAGATAAGGTCGTTGCGTAAGAAAAAACAAAGTCCTAATAGGCTCGACTCGGCCTCGCCTATAATGTTAGCTTCCTTATAATTAGGGTTGTCGTTAGCGTCTAAGGTCCTCTTAGCGGCGGCTCGTAGGTAGCGTTCTTCTATAGCGTTTAGCTAAGCTAGGATTGCGGACTAATAGGGGTCCTTAGTATATCCCGCCTTTAAGTTGTCCTTAAATTCGGTAGCGAGTTCTACGAGTACGGAGTAGAAAACTATAGGCTCGTTAGAGGTATACGTTCGGCCGGAGTGCTCGTCGATTATAGTAGCGTAAAAGTATATCGCACCCTCGCTTTCGTATAGGTATATATAGTACGCGTCGATTATATTATTCGCGGGCGCCGGATCGTCGTATACTAGGGGATCTAGTATATCGTATACTTAATCTGCTACTCGGTTAAAATCCGCTACGAGCCTACTTAAAGCGTCCGGTATTCTATAAAGGCGTCCTAGGCGGTAGTATACCTTAAGCTTAGGGTACTAAGAGAGGTACTAACCGGCTCGCACTAGACGGAAGTTAAGCTTGTCCGTAGATATAGTCGTCGCTAGGCTCGCTGCCGTAGTAATGCCTAGGGCCGTAATATAGTCGGAAAATATATATACCGGCTTACGTACCGCCTATAGGATTATCCGTGCCTTGCGTACTATCTAGACTAGTCCGCTAACCTTAAGCTCGGTAGCTAGGTACCGCTTTTCTACGTCCGTAAGGGCTTTGCTAAGGTATATAATAACTTGTACCTAATCTGCCGGGAAGCGTACGGCCTTGCTATTCTCGATAGTCGGCTCTAGATCTCCCTTAACGTAGTATACTACTACTACGAATCCTCCTATATAGGCGTCTAGGTCGATGTATATAGGGCGATTAGGGTCCGCGTAATAGGAGAACTTAACGTCGCGGTATATCTGCCTTAGGATATTAAAGGCCTTATACTCGGTTTCTAGTGCCTCGTCTACGTCGAAAGCTAGGGTCCTAGCTACGTAGCGCTTTCGCTTGTTGCCCTTATTAGCTAGGCTAAAGCGTAAGAGCTCTTTCTTACGGTTCTCGAATAGTATCGTAATCGTAGAGTAGTATAGAATATACTGTCGTTGCTATCCGGTAAGCCCTAAGTAAAATTCGATGTCCTTTAGTATCGTAGGGAATTTTAAGTCTAGGATAGCCTAGACCTTTTCCTTATAAGCAGCATATCCTAGTCCTAACACTCGTTAGCCTAAAAGCTTCGTAGATAGATACGCGAGGAATGACTTATACGGTACGATACTAATGTTCTTACCTACTAGGCACTCGAATACGGCGTTTAGATACTATAGGTACTCGTCGAAGGTACGGGAGTAGATAATAATATCGTCGATATAAGTACAGTAGTAGGATTTGTGTCGCTTAAGGATCTTATTAAGCTAGCGCTAGACATATTATACACTATTCGAGAAACCTATAATAGCTATATATATCTGTTCCTAGCCGCGGTAGCTATTAATCGCGAATTTGCTATAGTCCTTCTCGGCTACTACCTATTAATAGAAAAACGATACCGCGTCTACCGTTATAATATAAGTCGAGCCGCGTAGTACCTTAATAATGTCCTCTTATCTAGGGAGCGGGTAAGAATCCTTAACTGTAATTTTGTTTAGGCCTCTAATGTCTACGACCGTACGTCCCTTACGGACTAGCTTGCTATCTACTATCGTTGTTTTCTAGACTACGAAGACTAGGAACCTAAATTAGGTAGGCTTAGTAGTAAAGGACATCTTTTCTTATACGTATAGCGGGTCGAACGTCTTATTTACGACTTCTTTATCGGGGGCGTAGAGTAGGTACGCTACTATAGGAACTTTATCGTTCTTATAGCCTAGCTTTAGCGTAACTTCTAGGTAGTTAGACTTAGGAATATCTACCGTAGTGCCCTTGTCCTTCTATAGGTCCTCGTGCTTCTTTACTACGGCCTCGATAAGTTGTACCTACTCTTTAGTGCTATAGGCCGTTACGCTATTAAAAAGCTAGGTCTCTTTTGTAGGGTTCGGCAGGTCCGGTAGCGGAAGGCCGGCTGCGCCGTAATCTTTAGGCGCGATATAGTAGCAGCCGTAGTAGTTACACTCGCGTATATACCCTATCTTTGTATATCGTAGCAGAGTCTATAGCTAATCCGTATCGTTACGGACCTATACGAAATTTACTACGGCGTCTACGACAGCGGCGTAGATAGTTAGGGCTTTGTTCTTAAGCTCCTAGTTTTGCGGGTAGAAGGCTACGTCTCGATCTATAGGAAGGTCTGTTCTAAACTAGATAGGCACTAAGGTTATAGTCTGCAGTACTAGAACGACGTTCTTATCGCCGGAGTATATAACCGTACGGAACTTAACGTAATCTTTGCGGCCTACTAGTAGGGGAATCTTCGCTTTTTTATAAGAATTAATCGTCGCGGTATAGTATAGCATATCAATTTTAATGCCCTCTAGGCCGATAATGTCTATCGCTATAAGGAACTTAGTGCTAAGCTCCTTAACGACGTGCACCTTATACCGTATATAGGCGATAACCTTAGAGCCCTTAACGATCCCTAGTACCTAAAAATCGAGGTCTACGTACTTAGTAATGTCCGTTAATCCTACGCCTTTAACCTTAAGTAGGGCTACTAGACGCTTACGCTCGATATCTAGGCGCGTCTAGCGTAGGAAGGCTTCGTCGATAAGTAATACAGTAGCGCTAGTATCTAGGCAAACCGCGTATTCCGTACTGTCCTTCTATAGGCGCACGACTATACGCAGATAATAATAGCTTCGAAACGCGTATCCTCCCTTAACCTTTAGTAATATAGCGGACTTAATAAGCCTAGCGTCCTCCTCTACGCTATCCTTCTTAGGCGTTAGCTCCGTAGCGTGCTTAGTACGCCTATAGTCCTATAAGAGATTGTTACTATCGAACTTTACGCTATAATTTAAGTATAAGAACTTTAAAGGCCGTATTATAGCGAAGGGTTCTATAGCTAGAGGAAGGTGCTTACCGACGTATAGGGAAAAGGGCGATAGTAGTAGAACTTCGCTATAGTATACTAATACGGAGTCCTAAGAAGAGGCGTTATCCTCTACGTCGTCTAATCTATAGTAGATATCTACCTAGTCGTTAAAATATACCGGTACGGAGTGCGGGCTTACTAGCCTCGTTAAGTAGCGTAAGCCGGATCGTAGGCGTAAGTAAGAACGCGGCCGTAGGATAGATATAGGCTCTTCGACTAGAGGCTCTAGTACCTACTTATCGGCGTAATAGTTACGCGGGGCCTTATTGCCTTAGCGGCCGCGTTCTTGCTAACCCTAGGTATCGCGTACGTTATTTCGTACGCCCGTATCTTATCGTCTTCTACGATTAGCATTTCGGTTTCCGCCGCGTGCTTCGTAGCCTCGATTATTATTACGTAGCTCTACCCGATTGTTACGGTTAGAAGCGTACTCTTTTTAGCGTCCCTCCTCCGCTAGGGCTTACCTATTGTTTCCTTAATCTCGGCGCTAATACTAGTTTTAATTAGTATAGCTACTATTTCTAGGGCGCTTATTTCCGTAGCTGCTAGCGTAACCGCGACCTAAATTGTCGCGATATCCGCGTACTACTACGGCGTACCGATTATCGAACCTACCGGCGTAACCGCGACCTAAAGTATCGCGATATACGCCCGAGGAATTAGCGTATCGGTCGTTATTGCGAGCGTTTCGATACTGCGACTTACCGTTATATCTATTGCGGCCTCGGGTAGTACTATAGCTATTGGACTATATATATCTACGGCACTATACTTTATACTTATCTTTAACGGCTCGCGTAAAAGTGTAAATCGTATCGCTTAGTAAAGGCTTATCGAGCTTGTTCTATAGGCGGGGCTCGAATTGTAACTATACCTAGTAGAGAAGAGCGTACGGTCTATTAGGGTCTGTCTCGAGACCTGCCTTGCGTACGTAGCGGATGCAGTTTATAATAAACTGCTAGGGTGCTCTACGGTTGCGTATATCCTATACTATATAAGATTCGGCGTATAGCTTGTCCTAGGCCTCGACGATAGATCTGCTAAACTTATCCCTTAGTGCCTTATACTAGCGCTCGATGCCCTCTCTACCGCGAATCGTATTACGATTATTGCTTATAAGCTCGTAAATAAACTATTATTATGCGGCTCTACGGAGGCACTTCGTAAGCTAAGTACGTACTATGCGGGCGTAATTAACCGCCGCGTAATTATAAGCTACGTCTAAGAATAGGTATACTAAGGTAAATATAACCTTGTTACCGTACGTATAGATATCCTAGCTATCTAAGTCCGCGTATAGGGCGTCGGGGTAGAAGTACCCGATATCTATCGGGTTAAACCTCTCTAAGCGCTAAGAACGCTACGGGCTATAATAGGGTAAGCGGCTAAACTAAAAGTTGTTAATATAGTGCGGGTTAAAGTTGTAACCTCGGGGGCTATAGTTCCCGCCTTAGGTACTAGAATTACCTAGGCTTAGGCTTAGAGGCCCTCCGCTAGCCGTACCGCCTTAACTATAGCGGCGCTGTCTAGCCTCGGCGTTGCGTTAGACGTTATAGCGTAACTAGTATAGCTAGGCCTTAACTAGGTTAGGTAGTAGGGCTAATAGAACTTGTTCCTACGGGACCTGTTTATTTAAACCTATACGCGCGAGGCGTTCTACTCGTCTAGTGTCTAGCCTGTCTTATACTAAGCTCGAAGGGATACTTTAGCGTAACTAGTCGATCTCGTCCCGAATCTTATCCCTAAGTTATTAGGTTTAGATAACCTATTAATTTAAGAGTTGTCTAAACAGCTAGCGTATCTTATTACGTAGGACGGCTAGATTAGCGGCGTTTAGGATTTCGCCGTTAGCGTCTTTAGCGGCCGCGTTAGCGCTAGTAGCGTTCTAGTTCTCGCGTGCCGGGACTTTACGTAGCGCGCCCTCTCGTAGGCGTAGAGGCTACGGATTGTCGTAAGCTAGCTGCTTTCCGTTACGCTAGTTTTAGGAGGATAGTCCCGCGCTAGCGTTACGTACTCGCTAGTAGTCCGCGACTAGACGCCTAGCTTCCGTACCTAGGAATGCGTTAACCGATCGGCGGCGCTATATCTACTATCGTAGAGCTAGGTCCCGCTCGACGCTAGGCTCTACGTATACTAAGTCCGTACGCTAGAACTCTAGGTCTATCTCTTAAGACATATCGGCTATATATTTAGATATAGGTAGGAGTAACGGGTCTTCCTATCGGGGTCCTTACTTCTATAGCTTAGGACGTAGATGCTCCTATTTAGGACTCTGCTACTTAAGCTCCTAATACTAAGTACCCTATTAGTAAGGCTTAGGGCCTAATAGAGCCTGTTTAGGACTCTGCTACTTAAGCTCCTAATGCTAAGTACCCTATTAGTAAGGCTTAGGACCTAATAGAGAGGACTCTAGACTACTTAGGGCCGGAAGCTCTTACTATTTGGGCTCGGGGCTCTACTACTCCGTATTCCGCTATTTAGGGTCGATAGAAACCGGTAAGGTAGGACTACTCGGTACTAAAAGCTCTAAGGTACTAAGTTCCCGTAGGCCTAGTAGGAAAACAATCGGTAAGGATCTATAACGTACGTACGTAACTCGTCGTATACTAGCTGCTAAAATCGTCCGACGGCGACGTAGCTATAGGCTAGTATCCGAACTTAGACTTGCAGGCACTACTATGTCTAGTAACGGCGGTGCTAGTTCTAGAGTAGGAGCCGCTAAGTCGTTAGGCTCTATCGAGTCTAAAATAGCAAGTTTGTTACGGAGTACAATTAGCGTCTTCGCTACTACTGTAACTAAAGAGCGGTTAACTGCCTAATCCTAGGGGAAACCGAGGGTAGTACTACCTCTAGCGTCCGAGAGTTTCCGCAGTATATATTCTTCTAGGGGCTAATAATAAGTAGTAATTGTCGTAACGACTGCTTTTAACGGGTCTCTCTACTTCTAGTGTACTAACTTAGCGTAACCGGCGTTAGCTAAGAATTCCTTAAAGCAAAAAGCGATGTTTAAAGAGTAGGCGTCTAAATCGGGGCGTATAGAAGCTAGTATATTTGTAGAGTGAGCGTAGGCTCGATAATCTTGTAAGTATTAGATAAGTATAGAGTTAAGGAACTAGACTAGAGTCGGGAAACCGTTAGGGTGCTTATAGGCTCTTGCCTCGACCGGTGCCCGCTTCGGTAGGTGCTAGTATAGAGTAAACAAACCTAGATAAGGAAGGCGGGCCGCCTAGTCTAGCGATTAGAGGGCTATAGGGCGCCGTCGATTAGGGGGCTATCGGTATATAGTTATATATATACGGAAGATAATATGCGGAATTTAGAGGACTATTGTAATCGTATCTATATCGAGCGTAGGTAGTTATTATAGTTAGGTAGGTAGGTCGGTGCCGCTAGTACGGGACCTCGCGGTCGCGTCTTTTTAGTTTTTTAAAGTGCCCGTTCGTCTAGTACTCGGGTACTATTCGAACGGATCTAGATCTAACTAAAGCGAAGCTACTAATTGTTACACAAGGGACGATTAGTAGTTAGGCAATAGTATAGTATTAGGGTAAGTATCTACGGTTCTACGGAAAGTATATACCGGGCTTAGCTAGCGTACCGTCCCTACTGTAATACTAATAAGCTACTTAGCCGCGCTAAATTAAACACTTAACTACCTAATTACACAACTATACCAAACCTTACCTCTAATATAACACAACATGCAACTCTAACTACGCTATCCCTATATATAATAAAGTAAAGGGATATAAAGCTACAAGAATTAAGGGCTATCGACTAATTATAATACGAGCGCGTCTTCCCTACTATAATAGGTAGACGTACGAGGTATTATAGCACTACCTCTGCTCTAAGTAATATCGTTCCGAGTTCTTTGCGTCTACTCTAAAAGACCTAGAAATGTCCGCTTCCGAGGGTTGTCCGCTTCCGAGGGTTCGTTCTTATTATTACGAGGACTATTATTTACTATCGTAGTTTTACTAGCCCTAATTAGTTAGGTTTGGCAGCCTTTAACTGTCAATCTTATCTTATCTTTTCAAAAACGCAGTTTGTCTAGTTTCTATAGGTAAAGGCTATTATAAGTGCAATAGTTAAGGTTCGCTTTACTTAAAGGGTCGAAAAGATCGAGGAGTAACCTATTATCCGTAAGATCGACCCTAGCTAGCTTAGCTCTATATTTTTGCCCTTAGTTAGCTTACTTAATCTTCTAAGCGTTAATCTTTTAACTTAGTTAAAGTTTTAATTAAACCTTTAATAGGTTTAATCTTTTAACTTAGTTAGTATAGTACTTTAGGCTTATAGCGTAGGTAAGGTTGTCTTAGCAGGTATAGCGATAACAAGTAAGGTTAGTAATAGCAGCGAGTAGGTAATGTTAATAATAGCGGCGCTAGTCGTCTTAGCGCTAACTTTACCTTGCTTCCGATTTCCTTCTTCGATAAATAATATACTTCGTAATACTATTACTAATATAGCCGCGCCGGCCGTGTCGCCCTTTAGTATAAGCGTAACGCTGTCGTTATTATTATTATTACTAACACTATTCGCCTACGCGCGCGTACCGCCTCTACCGACCGCCTAGGCCTTAGAGCCCTGATAGGACGTAGAAATAAGAGGGGCGCTAAGAGGAGGGTCTTATAGGGTGCGCTAGTAAAGAGGTAGATTCCTTAAAAGAGCAGGCGATTAGTTAACAGTTATAGCGCGTTTGTTAACGCTCGGTGCGTATCTACTATAGTAGTATAGTCTTATTATCCTTCGTTACTAACAATTGCTTGCCTCTAATTAGTTAGCTAATAGTACCCTAGGGGTAGTATTAATCCTAGGCCTTCTAGTAACATTATAGGCCCCTAGCCTTCTTCTTGTTCTTTATACTAGTCTAATACTCATCTAATAACTTAGTTATATCCTTAAAGGAATCTTTAGCCTCCTACGAGTCCTATTTAGGTAAATAGCCTTACTATCTTAGAAGGTACTCCTTCTTGCCTTATCTAGTCCGATGCTTTAAGATACGTTCTATAGACTATAGCTCTTTACTATCGGCTAAGACTTCTTCTAACTTAGTAGGCGCTTCATCGCCTTCGCGCTAGTAATATAGTTTAAGGAGGGAGATATAGAAGGTATTATAGATAGTATAATAAGGTAGGAGCTATAACTAGTAGGCCTAGCTATTGCCCTTCGGTTCTCGGATGCGGAATAGGCTAATAAACCGTAGTGCTAGTTTAGGGCGTGTTTTGCTATTAGGTAATAGGTGTTTACGGATACGGAGGTTCTTTATACTAAGTATAACTATATCGCCTTACTTAAAGGTTATCGGTATATAACGCTTATCGTAGTAGGTCTTTTAGTACTCTTAAGCCTTTGTTAGCTTATTAGCTATCTTAGCGTAAATTTCCCGCATCTTTTAGACCCTCTCGATAGCCGCTAGTGTTTTAGGGGCTTAACGCGCTTCCCTTTCCTTACGCTCGGCCTCGAGCGATAGGGGGTTTTATAGCATTATAGCGTTCTAGCCTATTATAGCTATATATAGTAATACCTTAGTTAATAAGTAGACACTGTTATTATATACGAATTTAGCTAGTTATAGGAGGTTAACCTAGTCGTTAGGGTTCTCGTTAATATAACTACGGAGGTACTACTATAGGGTAGCATTTTGCCTCTCGGTTTAGCTATCTATTTATAGATAGAAGGCTATAGATAGTCGATGCTTAAGTCTTAGCTATAGGTATATCTTACTCTAATAGTAAGATATAAATATCGAGCCCCGGTTAGAGACTATCCCCTTAGGGGTTCCCTAATAGCTATAGAAGATATTGCTCTATAGGGCTTTAGCTATATTAATAGCAGTCTAATCCTTCCGAGTAGGGATGTAACGAGCGCCTTTAGTAAACCGATCTACTATAATAAGGATAGTATCGTATACGTCCTTACTATCCCTACGCTTAGCAGGTAGAAGGCCTATAATAAAGTCTATTATAAGCTCTACAAATAGTTTCTTTAGAATAGGGAGTAAAGACAACTCGCCGAATAGTAAGTACTTAGGTACTTTAACTCGCTAGCAAACTATATAGGTCCGTATATATTCCTTTATATACTGCTTACTATTTAGCTAGTAGTATATACGCGATAGTAACTCGTACGACCTCTCTATACTATAGTAACTAGCGAGCTTACTATTATAGTGCCTCTTTAAAAGCTCCTATCTAATCGATTGTTTAGCGGGGATATAGTATCTGCCCTTAAACTTTAAGTAACCTTTGTCGTCGATAGACTAATTACTCTTGCTAGATCGAGTCGTTCGCCTACTTACAAGCCTATTAATACGTTTAATAGCAAAGGCGTCCCTCTACTAAGCCCGTAATAGCTTATCTATAAACGATTAACTATCCCTATTTACAAGGTTATTTAATAGCACCCTCGCTATTAAACGAGGTACGTATTATATACATCTAATAGTACTAGTAGCCGGAACTACTACAACCTCTTCTATAGTACTATCGCTATATAGACTATTACTATAGATAGCAATGTCCTTAATCGAGTTATTATAGCTCGAGCGATCTACGTCCTTTCTAACGCGTACTAGAAGAACGACAACTCCGCTATAGTATTTATTACCGCCGCGGGGTCCGGAAGTCCGCTTATCCTACGCTTGCTTTATAGTAAGGTCTATAGCAATCTTATACTATAGGGTTAGAAACAAAGAATTAATAGATTGCTAAGTCTCGCTATTGTAATTAGGTCGCCTCGATAGGCTATTAGTAGGGTTGCTTACGCCTAGCTAATATAATATATTAAAATCAAACCTAGCGAGGTAGACGGCCTATCTAGCCTATCGACCTATAACCCTAGTAACCTTAGTAATACTACGGAGGTTGTTATAGTCTATATAGACCTATATTGTATATTAGGCCCTATCGAGGTAGTGCCTCTAATGCTTAAAGGCCTCGATAATAGCTAGCAATTCTTGCTCGTAGGTCTCGTAGCGACGCTCGGCGTTAATTATCTTCCTCGAGAAGAAGGCAATTAGGTACTAGTAGGTGTTATTAGCCTATTGTAATATAATAGCTAATATAGCGAACTGTAAAGCGTTAGTCTTAATACGGATCTACTTGCTTAGTATAAAATAGTATAATAGGGGGACTTTAGTAAAGCGTTGCTTTAGACCGTTAAAAGCGGCTTATGCTCTATTAGTCTATTTAAACTCTCTAGAAGGGTTTGCCTTAGTCTTAATAAGTTTAGTAAGTAGCATTATATGCCTCGAATAGCTCTTAATAAAGCGGCGGTAAAAGTTAGCAAAACCTAGGAACGATTAAAGCTCCTTAATACTAGTAGGCGTTAGCTACTTAGTAATAGTCGTAATCTAATTAGGATTAGCCTTAATACTATTAGTTAATACGAGGAAGCTAAGGAAGGGCACCTCTTTAGTAGCGAAGGTACATTTAGAGGGCTTGTAGTATAAGCTATAGGCCCGTAGGCGGTCGAGTACCTTACGTACTATAACCTAGTGTTCTGCAATATTAGGTAAATAGGTATAAACTAGGATGTTATCTAGGTAAACTACGTAGAGGTAGTCTAATAGGCCTAAAAGGGCCCGATTAATATAGGACTAGAATGTTATAAGGGCATTAGCTAGGCCGAATAGTATAACTAAGTACTTAAAATAGCTATAGCGAGTACGGAAGGCTGTCTTCTATTTATTACCCTTGCGAATGCGAATGCGGTAATAGGCGTCCTTAATGTCTAGTATAGTATAGAAGTAGGCGCTAGAAAGGCGGTCGAGGGTCTTATTAATAAGCGGAAGTAGACAGCGGTCTTTAACAGCAACAGCATCAAGTCTACGGTAGTTAACGTATAAACGTAGGCCGCTATCCTTCTTAGGAACAAATAGGATTAGTGCACTAGTAGGGCTGTTACTATACTAAATTCGACTATTAGCTAGGTTCTCCTCTAGGTACTTACGTAGTATAGCGAGCTCGCGTTTACTAAGGTTATAGAGGGGCCTAAAGGGGACCTCTTTGCCCTATATAATATCGATCTTATAGTCTGTATCTTTAAATATAGGCAATATCGATGCTAGGTAGTATTTAAATACATCGATATAGGTCTCTCGAATAGGCTAGGGTATACGAGTAAGCTATTTAGGGTCTATGCTATTAGGGGATGTAGGCTTATCGTTATCTCCTAACAGGTCGACTATCGGATTAGCTAAGGCAGAGGCTAGTGTTAGGTTGCTAATAAACAGGACCCTAATATTATTAGGGCACTCGCTAATGTTAATATGTTTAATGTCCTCTTTCCTAACGATCCTAAATCGCTATTATTAGAGCCCTAAGTCTATAGTTATAGCGTAGTGCTTAAGAACAGGGTTGCCGATAATAATATCGGATAGAAGGCTGTCTATATCTACCGTATAGGTAGTAAAGTCTAGTAGGCGCTTATTTCCGAGGTCGTCCTTTAGAACTATAGGAATATAGTAGGCCCTATAGGTTAAGTGCCGAGCATTATTAAACTAAGCAAGGGTTAGTAGGTTAGCCCTATTTAATTGTCGAAGGTCTAATTGCTTAGCTAGGCGATAGCTAATAAGGGCGCTAACTAAATTTCCTAGATCTAGTATAACCTTAGTCTTATAGTTAGTACTATACGAGTCCGATATAAGATAGGTACGTATAATAGCTAGTATAATGTTAATAGTCTTACGCCGTATAAGGCTAATAGTTAGTGCGGCGCTTATTCTTTTTTCGAAGGTTAGCCTATAGGGGTAGCGTTAGCTACTAAGAGGTGCTTTTAGTACTTAGCGGTAGTACGGTCGATTCGGGCCTAGTCCTTAGGTTTGTCGTATTAGCCTAGTAGGTAGCTAGTACTATTATAGTTAAAGCACTTTAATCCGGTTAGAATATTACCGTAGCTATTATTATTAGTCGAGCGGTTAGCGTTATAGGGATACGAGCCCCTTCTACGGCCCCTATTACGGCCTCCTCTATATAGCCGTCGGATACGGCCTCTTCTACGGTTATTGTTACTGTTCCTATTGTTAGTACTATTGTTTTAGTAGGAACCTTAGTTTCCTCCGCGGCTACGGTTGCTACGGTTAGTACTAGCTAGTCGGATCCTCGATTCTAGTCGTTATTAGAGCTAAATAGCCCGTTCGGCTGTTTCTACTTCGACTATAAATTAAATACGCGTTAGGTTAGCCTATTCGAATATACGGCGGCGGTCTAATTCGAGGATAAGCTCCTACCTAAGTTTTAGGCGTATCTCGGAGATCTATATAGAATCGGTTTTAGCCGGAAGGTCGTCTTCGAGGGTTTTTAAATAGGCCTTAAATAAACGAGCCGATTAATTAGTCTTTTGTTTAGCCCGAAGGTACTAGTCCTAAGCGTATTGTTGCCTTAGTATAGGGTTTCTAAGGGTGTCTAGTATAATAGTCTTATAGGTTTGCTACTAAATAGCGGTCTAATTAGTAAGGGAGTTAAAGTAGTTATCTTAGGTGCGTTTTAGGTCGCTATTAATATATTGTATAGCGTAGACGACTAATAAGTAGTTATCTAGTAGCGCTCTTAGTATATTACGCTAGTTAAGCTCGTAGTTACAAATATAGTTATTATATTACTTCCGACTAGAGCTATTAAATACGGTATAGTCCTTAAGTCTAGCATCCTTCTTTTAGACTAAAACGGGTAGTAAAGAAGGCCCTACTATCGCCTCGGTATTAGTTGTTAGGGCCTCCTAAAGGCGGCTATTACGATCTTAGCGACTTGTATATGAAATTCGAGATTACGTAACTTTAGGTTACGTAACTTGATGCCTAAGGCATCCGTCGAGCAGATAAAAGCCTCTTCCGCGAGAGAATCTCTCTCTCTTCCTTCTTTAACTCGTTATTAATTTAGATAGCTATCTAATTAATATCTTAATAGAATAACGAGTTCCTTTATTACCTACGACAACGTCGTAGGTACTATCGTATACGCCTATATAAGGAATTACGCCGCTAGCGATCGCTATTGCCCTTCTACGCTCCCTATTATACGATAGTGCTAATAGACCTATATACTAATCTATATTAGGTATAGTAAGCTACCCGACCGTAGTAATACCGCCGATTCGCTATAAATCCTTTAAGACCGCCTACCGATCGCGATAGCGGCTCGGAATATACGAATACGCCTAACTACGTAGAAATAGCTAGGGCCCCGTTAAACGGTATACTAGAACTACTATAACTACCGTAAGGTCTACGACCTAGTCTCGCCGATATCGATAGCGTACTACGATAGCCGCTACCTAGTAGCCTCTAAGACTTCTATTAGTTCTTTAATAGGGTAAACGAGTAGGAGGCCGCTAAATATATCTTCTAGTATATAACTAAGCTATATTAGTTAGTAGCTACACTTCGTTAGCAATACTAGTAAG
>NW_006921533.1:8480112-8548450 GCF_000340215.1 Pseudocercospora fijiensis CIRAD86 | reverse complement strand
GCCGACCTCTATTCCGTCGACCTCTCGACCCCTTTTACCTTTCGCGACTTACCTAAGCCTCTCCGACGTTCTCGATTTAACTATAGTATCGACGATAATAATAACTATACTAGATATAGTAAGAGCGAGAAGTATCTAGACCCCGAGAAATACGATAGAGACCGTAATAAGCTTAAGCCCTTCCTTACTAAGCTTTACGATTAAGTTAATAATTAATAATAATCGCTTTCCGATACTATAAGACTAGTTAATATATACGTATAGTCGTACTACTAGTAAAGCCCGCTCGATAGTCTAGCTATACGTCCGTTATAATAAATAAGGCGTAATCGTAGATTTCGACGACCTCGATAACTTCCGCAACCTATTAGTTAATACCTTCGGCGATCCTAATAAGGTCGCTACTACTAGTTATAAGCTAGACAACTTAAAGTAGAAGAATAAGGAGTTTACTTACTATCTTATAGAGTTTAATCGACTTAACGCCTTACTTAGTTATAAAGGCCGAGCTTAGGTTAACGCTCTTAAGCGTAGCTTGTCTTCCGAATTAAAAGTAGCGCTTAGTAATATATATAATAAGCCTACCGACTTCTTAGTATTATACCGACGACTAACTATTATCGATAATCGGCTCCGCTAGTATCGCGTAGAAAGTAGCCGCGATAATACTAAGCTAGGATTAAGCAATACTACTAACTAAGGCTCGAATACTAACCGTAGCAATAATAATGCTAGCGGCTCTAATAATTAGTACGCTCTATAAGGATATATCGCTCCGCGTAATAACTAAGGGTAATTTACCTTAGCGAATAATAATAATAATAACTCCGGTACTACTACGACTACGACTACGACTATCCGCGACCTAGATACTATAGACCTCTCTACTACTTAGGGTTAGGGTTAGGGTTAGGGTTAGGGTAATCGTCGTCGCGTAATACTCGAAAAGAGAGATCGCCGCCGCCGTAAGAGTTTATACCGCTTCTATAGTAGCAACTGTGTCTGCTCCGATACTACTTATTTAAAGCTTATCCGCCGCGCTTAAGGTCGCGGTAATCGCCTAAATACTAACGTTTCCGCCTTCGGTACTACCGCCGCTCTAATCGACCTATCTTCTATAAACGACGAGCCCGCCGCCGAGAGTAGCGACGAGGAGGGAAAAGTATAGCTCTTAAGTAAAGTCGCGCTTAAGAGCCTATACTAATAGAGTTACCTATAACTATACCTATACCGTTATCTCTAAAGAACCTATACTATAATTATAGGGAGAAATATCGATAGTAGAAAGATTTAAAAATTAGTTTATTAGTATTATTAGGAAGTATTATATCCGAGGGCGATAATTAATATCTCGTCTTGCCTTATACTTTAACGGCTTATAATAAACCTTAGTCTAGTATACTAGATATAGGGTATAATATCGAATATTAATTATTAGTAATAGTTAATTGCGGTTATACCGGTTTATCTTTTATTAACTTATATTACGCGTACTAATACTAGCTCCCTATCTACGACTTAAAGGAGCCTCGTAGATTAACTGCCTTTAACGGCAGCTTCGTAGTAAATGTTACTTAGTATACTAGAGCGATAGTTAATATTAACGGCTATATCGAATATAGAGCCTTCTACCTTACTATACTAGGTTACTACCCGATTATTCTCGGACGACCCTAGCTTAACAAATACAACCCTCGTATCGACTAGAAGCTTAACCGAGTATAGTTTAACTCCGACTATTATAAGGAACACTATAACGACTTATATACTATCGTTCGTACCTACGGCCTATCCGATTAGGAAGATACCGACTCGCTAGCTTATACCGAGCCTATAGCGACGTAGTACTATTAGCAATAACAACTAGTTTATAACCTATTAGATAATACCGATACGGTAAAGCTTATCGACTTAATACGAAAGCATTACGCGTAGCGCGACTGCCTTACGCGCCGATTAGTATCTACTTAGTTCTTATCTCTGCCCTTACCTCTATCCTATCCGTCGTCGCCGCTAGTATAAAGACGTTTACCGCCTCCGCTTATTTATATTACTAGTATAACTATAGCCCCGATAAGCGTATAGGTCTTTAATTAGCAAATAAAGAAGAAGGACTCGCTCGTATTCGCTATATTATTACGAGATATAGAGAAAGAAATAGCTAAGAGGAAGTATATTAACCCTACCGATAAGGTCCCTTAGTACTACTATAGTAGGTTAACGTTATTCTTATAGGAAGATACGAAGAAGCTACTACTATACCGACCGGGGTAGAACTACCGTATTAATATTATCGAAGGCAAGGAAACGACGTATAGTCCGCTCTATAGTATATCGTACGAAGAGCTAGAAGTCCTACGTAACTATTTAAAGGACAACCTCGATAAAGGGTTTATTTAAGTATCTACCTCGTAGTATTCCTTACCCGTATTATTCGTTAAGAAGCCGGATAGCGGTCTACGCTTCTATATAGATTATAGGAAGCTAAACGAGATTATAGTAAAGAATAGGTATCCGATTCCCCTTATTTAAAAGACACTTAACCGATTAAGTAAAGTAGTCGTATATACTAAACTCGATATTATCTCGGTATTTAACTAACTCCGTATCGAACTAGGCTACGAGTAGAAAACAGCCTTCCGTACTCGTTATAGCCTCTTCGAATACAAGGTTATACTATTTAGGCTCTATAACGTACTATTAACTTTCTAGTAATATATTAATAATGCCCTCTAACCCTTCCTCGACGTATTCTATACCGCGTACCTAGATAATATACTTATCTACTCTAATTTAATCGAAGAATACCGCTATTACGTTCGTTAAGTAATAGACGTACTTCTTAAAGCTAGGTTACGCGCTAACGTATTAAAGTCGGAATTTAAGGTAACGATAGTTAAGTACTTAGGCCTCGTTATTAGTACTAATAGTATCTATATAGACGATAAGAAGATCGAAGCCGTACGCGACTAGCCTATTCCTACTAATATTAAAGATATATAGTCCTTCCTCGGCTTCGTAAACTTCTACCGTCGCTTTATTTATAACTTCGTACGGATCGTAAAGCCTATAGTCCTATTAATATATAAGGATATACCCTTTATATAGATAGCGGCCTATTAGGACTCCTTCGAGTAACTTAAAGCTATATTTATATCTATACTAGTACTAGTATACTATAACCTAGATCTATTTATAATAATCGAGACTAACGCTTCCGATTATATTACCGCTAGTATTATATCTTAACTATATACCGATAGTATATAGAAGCCCGTTACCTACTTCTTAAAGAAGATAACTCCCGCGGAATATAATTACAAGATCTATAATAAAGAACTTCTCGCTATTATTAAAGCCTTTAAATTATAGAGATCCGAGTTAGAAGATTACCGATCTAACGAAGAACCTATCCGTATTATTACTAATTACCGCAACCTATAGTTCTATATATCTACTAAGCAACTTAATCGCCGCTAAGTACGCTAGAGTAAGTTCCTTAGTAGATTTAACTTCGAGATTACGTACCGTTTAGATAGATAAGGAGCTAAGCCGGACTCGCTTATATACCGCTTTACTAATCTATCTTTATTAGCTAAGGACCTACGTATTAAATATAACTACTAGCTTATACTAAAGCTATATAACCTAGCCGTAGATCTCCGATCTACCGTATATAAAATCTTTTCCTTAGGGTTAGGATTAGGGTTAGGGTTAGGGTTGCGTAACCCTAAGGTAAATAACTATAGTTCTCGAAGAAACGGACGATTTCGCGACTCTTACGTTTTTTACGATAATAACCCTTAGGGTTAGGGTTAGGGTTACGATAAACCCTAATTTACGAAGGCCCGTATCGATACTACGAGTAATAGTATAGTTATATTTACTATAAAGGCTCTCGGCGCCGAGACTTTTATCGACGCCGAGGATATTACTAAGCGAGTTCGAGATACCTCGATTAAGAATACCCTCTTCTAATAAGTAAAAGGATACCTTTATAGTAGAGTAGAGCCTTCTAATAATCTCCTATTATCTCCTTTAGATTACGAGATTAAGAATAACCTTCTATTCTACCGCGACTACTTCTATATACTAAATACTAAGGAAACGGATAAGTCGCTCTATACTAATATTATCCGTATATACTACGACTATTCCGCCGCTAGCTATCCTAGTATTATAAAAACGTTCTACTTCGTTAGCTATAGCTACTACTAGCTATAAATACGTAAGGATATAGAACGATATATCGGCGCCTACTATACCTACCTTTAGACTAAATCCTTAAAATAAGCTAAACGAGGACTCCTTCGACCTCTATTTATACTAACTACTCGATAGAAGAGCGTAATAATAGATTTTATTACTAGTCTATCCGATAGCTCTAGGTATAACTCGATCCTCGTTATCGTCGACCGATTAACTAAGATACGTTACCTTATACTATTTATATATAAAGAAGGATATTTAAACGCTCGAGTAGTCGCTAATATCTACCTTACTTATATATAGAAACTTTATAGCCTTCTAGATACTATTACTTCCGACTATAGTATATAGTTTATTTCTAAATTCTAGAACTACTTATATAAGCGCTTACGTATTAAACGTAATCTATCGACCGCTCGTTACCCTTAATCTAATAGATAGACTAAACGTTTAAACGGAGTTATCGAAGGATACCTCCGATTATATATAAACTATAAGTAAGACGACTAGAGCCTCTAGCTCCCCGTCGCTAAGTTCGTAATAAATAACGCTCCTTCCGAAACTACTAGACTATTACCGTTCTAAGCTAGCTATAGCTACAATCCCTATCTCGGAAGCAAATCTTTAACCCTACCGGAGGAAGATCTACTACTAGACTACGATACTTAAGCCTAGATCGATTACTTATAAAGCCTTAAGATATACCTTATTAAATAGATACGGCATTAACAATCTCGGATAGAAGACTTAGCTAACTAATATCGCCGACCTGCCTCTATCTATCGCGTTAGCAATAAAGTCTTCTTATCGCTTAAAGGAATAAGTACCGATCGACTAAACGCTAAGCTCGACGTTAAGAACTCTAGACTATATAAGATCGTTAAAGTCGTATTACCGTACGCTTACTAATTAAAGCTACTAAACTCTATATACGTATATAACGTCTTTTATACCTCGTTACTAACCCCGGTACCGAAGATAGGTATATCTAGTTAATAGTACGAGCCGCCGCTACCGCTAGTTATCGATAGAGATAAGGAATAGGAAGTAGAACGAATACTAGATATAAAAGAGAAGGGCAAGAATATTTAGTATAAAGTAAAGCAGATTAGGTATAATAAACCGATATAGGAAATTGCCGAGAACGTTACTAATACGCTAGAAGTAGTAGAAGATTATTATACTCGATATCCGCGTAAACCGCGACCGCCGCGTATTACTAACTCCGCGATACTAACGCGACTAAGTGCTCTACTATTAGTCGCTATAATCGTAATACCTTAGCGATAAGTAAGTAAAGCGCCGTAGACGTCGCCTACGAAGGGGGAGAGTACTATTACGATCTTAGCGACTTGTATATAAAATTCGAGATTACGTAACTTTAGGTTACGTAACTTGATGCCTAAGGCATCCGTCGAGCGGATAAAAGCCTCTTCCGCGAGAGAACCTCTCTCTCTTCCTTCTTTAACTCGTTATTAATTTAGATAGCTATCTAATTAATATCTTAATAGCGGCGAATCTCGAGGAGATTATCCTTTAGCTATTATTCTTAGCGTAGAGTAGCGAGCCTGTTTTAGGTAGCTTCCTAAAGTCTCGCTACTAGCTAGGGCCTAAAGGCTAGTTAGCTATATCGTCGGTTAACAATATTGTTAAGTATATCGTTAATAGGCAACTCTAGGTCGTTACCTAGAACTATAGGCTCTTTAGTAGGCCTAGTAGTAGGCTCTTTAGTAGGAGGCACTTTAGTAGGTACTTTGGTAGGCACTATACTACTAGTATTGTTATTACTAGTACTACTAGCGGCGCCGCGATTGTTGTTACTTCGTAATAAGCCGGCTATTATAATAAGGGGTAGTACTAATAATATATTATAGCCCCTTAGAGTACGGATATAGCGGAATTAGTAGGTACCGGCTTAGTACGATTAACTTAGTATAATAGGCCGTATAGAAGGCCTTACTTAATAATTAGTACGGTTGTTTTTAATAGAATAGTACGTATATAGGTCCCGTTCTTCGGGCGTAATATAGTTAAATCGATAGTTTTCGTAGCTATACTACTAAAAGCTTAAAATAAGGACTATCTAGCTACTACCCTTAAAGGATAGATCGAATACTATATAAGAAGGGTTATGTTAGTAGGTAGATAGGGTAGTAGTAGGTATAGGTAGTATTCGATAGAGATCTAGGAGAAGAAGGAGGAAAGTAGGCTAGTTAGCCTAACGCTAAGCGCTAAGCCCTACCTAAGGCACTAAGACCCTAGCTTTACTTAGCCTAGTTATATGCTAATTACGTATAGCCTCTTTAGCCCTAACAAAAGTTTAGACTTTAAAAAATATTCTTTCTTAAGTTATAAGACTATTTATAAACTAATAAAAGTAAAAGCTCTAATAGGAAATTTTACTAGGTAAAACTGTTAGGTTTTGATTTTAGATTACTAAAAATAGTATACTAAGGCTTAAAACATACTAAAATCTTAAAATCTTAATTCTAGAATTTTAGGCTAATCTTAGTAGATAGCTATAATAATTCTAGTTATTTTCTAAAGATATATAGAGAGTAAAGTAATTTTGTCTTATATTACTAAGCTATAACTCTTCTAAATAAAAAGATATATAAGATAGAATCTAAGAACAATTTAAGTTTTTATAGTATTCTTTTCTAGATTATATTACTAATGTAGTAGGGAAACCCGGCTTAGTATAGGTATGCCTACTTGTACCCTCTTCCCCTATTTTTGTACCCCGAATACACACAACTACCTTTATAATTAGAAAACATACGATATAAGGAGATATAGCTACGACAACACTTAGTAGGAGAGATATAGGAAATGTACCTAATCTAGCTACAATATAGCCCTCCCTACGGCTATTCCCTTCTCTTTAATGTTTACAACGCCTTCCCTTCGAAGTATATAATACTACGCCGACCCCTCGCAGTTTACTAAGTACCCGGCCTATAGTATACAGTTCCCTATATATGTACCTCTACCTACGACCTACTCGTCCCGCCTACATTTTCTAGAGCCGAAGGTAGGGCTATCTTCATTTATTTAAAGGTGCAGGTATATATATAGTTAAGAAGAAACGTTTATAGCCTTTGCCTAGAGCGAGGATTACACTACTAATGTAATACTACCGCTAAAAAGACCTTAGTAGTATCGAGACGTCCTACTACCGACAAACCGTTACCGATATAAAGCAAAAGGAATACCGTTACCGACTTAAAGCAAAAGGAAATACTATTTACGAATGTTACGACTCCCTACCTATCTATAGTAGGCGGGACCTTATAAGAAACGACCTATATAGAAAGAAACCTAAGAGCCTACTATAAGAAACTAGAGATACGGATACGAAGAACCCCGAAAAGTCGATAGCCCCCTATCCCTTCCGCTAATCGGCGCGAGCCTAACTTAAAACCTCCTTCTAGGCTATTACGACCCTTCCGCGGTACCGTAATCGGTATATTGCGAGTTAATAGGAATTAATAAGAGAGGAACAAAGGGGGCCTAGAACGGGTATAGTAGGTATACTAGCTAGCTAGCTAGGTAACATTCGCCGCCCCCTTTATTCTATATATATACGGACTACCGCCTACCCTCCCCTTGCTTCGAGGACATAGATACGATACGTACTACAAAGTACGCTATAGCCCGTCTACGCTCCCTCCTTACCTTAAGTATACCTAGTAACCTATCTAATTTTATCGATACTATATCCTTCCTATTTATTCTAATCGTTTATCGTCTTCTATAAGTTGTTTGTTCTATCGACGAAATAAGCTCCTAAGAAAACAGTAACAACCCTATCCCGGCGGAGCCGCCTTTGTAGGCCCCCTCTAATACCGGTACCTACCGAGACCTACCTCTAAACTTTATTCGCAACTACCTCGATACTAACTCGGATACCGAGAGGACTACGGCCTCGGGAAGCGATAAGGATACTAGTATAGAAAATAGAGAAGCGGCTTAAGGAGGCACTATCTAGGAGGGCGGTACTCGAGAGGTTCCCTAGTAGCTTATCTAGGCAACCGGAGGGCTATCCCCTTAACTTCTCTAAGGTCTTCTTTAGGCCTTCTCGGACTTAAAGCCGTAGATACCCCTCCTAGGGACCGTTAAGAACCCCCTCTTTACTAGAGAAAACGCTACTAACTTTGTTAAAAGGTTTTCTACTATCCTTAAGCGATACTATCTAAGGGCCGAAACGGCTACTACGGTAAAGCTCCTTATAGCTAATTGTAAAACTAGTATCCGACCCTAAGTTACTCGGCTCCTAGGTAGTAAGCCCCTTACGTAGGAAGCCTTCTTAAAGAAGTTTAAGCGCGAGTTTGCTAACTAGGATATCGCGGTTCGGCTAAACTCCCGCGAATACCTTAAGTAGCTATATACTAGATAGACGGCTAAGAGTGATGCCCTTCGCTTTTGCTAGGACTTCTATAGTATCGCTAAAGGGATACCGAGGAGGCTTCTTAATAATGTTACGAGGAGCCGTCTGTTTCTAAAAGGCTTAGGAGGTTCTATACCTACTATTATACCTCGGATCTACGAAAAATATAGCATCTACCCTTACGATAAGGAATCCTATACCGATTTCGAATAGATTTATCGTACTAGGTACGACCTAGCTCGTAGCCGATAGGGCTTCTCGCTCCTTACTAGCGACGACAGTAGCTATTTAAAAGAGCTACGAGAGACAGTTAAGAAAAGAATGCTAAGTATACGCCCTACCCTAGATGTCTAGCGATAGGGGGTAGCCCTTAAGCTAGTTACGGACCCTAGTATCGACGACCTTATTAAGTAGTTCTAAGAACTAAAACTTTACGTCCTCTCCCGAGACAATTAGAGGGGCCCTACTATAGGTCCGGTTAATACTAATACCGATTCGTATGCCCTATAGCGCCTCTATCCCCTCTAGAGCGATAACACCCCTATAACTTAGATATATAACAACTAGTTTGTATAAGGGCTAACCTTCGATGCCTTTGCCTTTTAATCTATCCCTAGTATAGAGGGTCGCTATTACTATTACGGAGCTAAAGGCTACCTTCGTCTAAACTATAGGCCCTATCGGTATATATAAGACTAAGGGTTCTACTATATTCGGGACCGTACGTAGTACTTCGGGCCCCTAGGTATACTATACGCTACCCTATTCCGCTTCCGTAATAGTCCTACCCTCCTAAAGCTCGCTATTATACTTCCTCTCCTCGAGGCCTATTACTAGTAAGAGATTGTTTTCCTACCTAAATTTAGAATAGAAGCCCTTCGAAAACAATTCAACTATCCTTCTTAGTAACTAAGGCGAACTGTAGCCCCTAGTGCTATAGCTTAACTAGGCCCTCGAGTTCCGACTCCTTAAGCCCTAGCTCCGATAATTCCTTCTACTCTTCCCCCTCTACCTTTAAGGTCTCTAGGAAATCCTTACGGAGGGATCGCTTTAAACGATACTCGAAACGGCCTTCCTGCCCCTACTGCTACCCCTACTACTACTAGGCGGGTTATACTATACTAAAGGCCCTACGATCTAGGTATAGTCGAGGAGGCCGATAAAGAGCTAGATTTTAGCGACTACGAGGCGGCTATAGTTATAGATACCCTTGCCTATACTCGTAGCTAGGATATACCGCTTAGGAATAGTCTTCCTATTACCGCTATTACCGATACAAATCGGATCCGGAAAGCTACTACTAAGCAGAAAGGTACTACGAAGACTAAGGGTATTCGTAACGTAGTTTAAGGGCTTAGCGTTCGCGAGGCAGAATGTTACAAGGTAACCCTCCTATTCCTAGTTATAGATGCCTTAGGCATTAAGTCTTAGCGTTGCTTTTACGCTTCCTTCGGCGTTATACGCTTCTCTCGTAGATAGCTATCTTCGAGAACTCGTTTTAAACTACTTAGTTGCCGCTCTTAACATTTCTCGAAGATCCCTAAATAGATCGAGATACGGCTATTAGGAACAATATCGTATCTTAGTCCTACTCGTACGTAGAACCTAACGCTTAGAGCGCATCGTTAATTACTATACAAACAGTATAGTATTATAAGCGTAAGCACGGTATCGAATAGACTCTTTATAGCTAGAAGACACATTTGTATACCTTAACAATAATAATAAGTTATTAGGTAAGGATAGTATGTCCTAGCAGCGTAAGGCTAATATACCTCTACCGCTAGTTCTATAGTATAGTAGCAACAACTAGCAGTCTACCTAGTCTAAGACTCTACGAGAGCAATTAAACCTAGATCCGCCCGACGACGAATCCTTCGACTTTAATACCGGTCTTAACGATAACCCGTCGGATAAAGAAGAAGAAGATAAAGAAGGCGGTAACGACGCGCGTATTAGTAAACCTAAGCTAGGTTAATATATATAGGAAGAGCTCGAAGAAATTATAGGTACTAGCTATACTAGCCGCACTAATCTAGATATCGACGATGCTCGCTTCTTAGAGGATAACTCTCCGACTAAGAAGCTATCGAGGCGCGAGCGTACACCTCGCCTTAATAATACTACTAAGGACGAGGAAAACTACCCTCTCCTATACTAGCGAGGTAGGAAGAGCCGCTAGGACTACGACTCTTACGGCTCTTAGCTTCTATTACTATTACACTCTCCGCGTTCCGTTAAGTTACTATACAATAAGTTAAAGCCGCGTAGTATTACTCCGGGTACGGGTTCTAGCTCTAGCCGTATTATTCTAAACCCGGAATAAGGCACTAGAGCTCGGCTAGGCCTATATCTCGACTTCTTAGAGTTTATACCCGATAACTATACCTAAGCTAGTAAAGCAGTCCTTCGTTATAATCTAAAGCACTTCCGTAATATTACAGATGCTAATAACCTGTCTATACGCGTGTAATAGTACCTAGACAAGTAGCTCGATGTGTTAGATAACGCTATTCTCTTATTCGCTAACTAACTAGTTATTCTATAAGATGCCTTCGACGAGATCTAGCAGACTAAGAAGGAATTAAACAGTGCCGTTACTCGCAACAGCTATCTTAAGAATGCTAATAATGCCTTCGCTATTTAAGTAAAGGAGCTAACTAAGAAGAACAAGCGCTACGAACTAGCTCTTAAGACTGCCTAAGACCGTATCGCTAGATACCGTTCTATCCGTAAAGAGAACGAAGCCGAGATCGGAAAACTCGAAAACAAGATTAAAGGTTTAGAAGCACAACTAGCAACCGCTAATACTAAAGCCGCTCGTGCCGATACTAGACATACGCTAGCTAAGCGTCGTAAAAAGTAGAAGTAGAAGCAGAAGTTACAGCTATAAATAGATAACGAAGACCTCCTCGCCTAGTTCGAACAAGACTCCGACGACGACGACGAAGCTATCTACTTTACTATACGCTAGAACAAAGCTGCTAGTAGTAGTACCGGCCGCACTTAGAAGATCGTAACGAAGAGCTCTCGTAATACGCTACTTTAGTAGCGTCTCGATCGTAAGCGTACAAAGCGCGATTAATTAGAGAATGCCTACGCCGTTACGGATAACGATAGAGGCGATAATCTAGGCTCCGACTCTAGCACCTTATCGTCTAACGATAATCGCCGAGGCCGCCGCCGCTACGACAGTCGTAACCGGAAATATAGACGCAAGGACAAGTCTACTAAGTTGCTAGCGATATATGCTGCCGATAACAAAGCTAAGGATAAGGATATACTATTCCGCGAGTAGAAGAGTAAGATACTATTTGCGCTCGGAGAGAGTAAGAAATCCGAGAGAAAGAAAATTCGAGCCGTACTAGACAATATAACCTCTAATGCCTTTAATTACCTCGAGCCGGTAATTAATTCCTTCTCTACCTACTAAGAGGCTCTCTAATTTATAGAGGAACGCTAGGGTAACTAATACTAAAAGTATACGAAGCGTGCCGAGTTTACGAACCTCTAGTAAGGCAAGGAGGAATCCTTCTCGAATTTCTAGCTACGCTTTATCTACTACTAACTATTCCTTAGCTTCGGCAATAACGATAAGGAGATAATAGACAACCTGCGAGATAAGCTAAATAATAACTTCGAGCACTCGATTCGATTAAAGTTCTTTACCCTACTACTCGCAATGCGGGATAAGCTACGTATATACGATATTAATACGACCCGTTAGAAGCTCTAGAAGAAGTTAGTAGCCGCTAGCAGCGGTAGTAAGGGCAATAACAACGCCTCGAAGGACAAGGACAAAGACGATAAGAATGCTCGCCTAAAGAAGACGCTTTACTAGACTAACGAGGATATACGTAACGACTACGACTAGCCCGTAACGGTTAATAGTAAGAAGTACGAGTATAAGCCTATTACCGAGCCTTTGTTTAAGTCTAGAGAGACCTACTTTGCCTGCCGCGATAGCAAGTATATACGAATATAGAAGGAATGCCCTTTGTTTCCCTTCCGTAAGTACGCTAAGGGCAAGCCCAGAGTTATAATAGCCGCGGCTTTAGTCGAGAACCCGCCTACGTACGAAGATTAGTTAAAAGAGTAAGCTCTAAGTGTAAGCATACTACTTAGAGTAAACCTCAACCGATACGTATACCCGGAAAAGGTCCTCCTCTAGTACCTACGCGTAATCCGTTACCGAGAGCTTAAGCGCTTATAGCTCCGAACGAATTGCCTACAATTATCGACTCTTCGTCTATTTACGTCGACGCGAGCCTCCTTCCGAAGGTAGGCAAATACATTGTCGCGACGGGCCTTACGGATAATAGACTTACTAGAATACTTATAGACCTAGGTTGTATATCTACCTATTCGCATCCGCGCTAGGCAAAGCTTTTATTAACTCGCACTCGGCTTCCCCGACTACTTGGTATTAATAATTACAAACAAACTAGTAGCGGCTAGATCGAACAAGTCCTCTATACTAAGCTAGACCTTAACGGAATAAAGGAAAACATTAACGTATAGATTACCGATATTAGTAAGTATAACTTTATCCTCGGTATTAACTAGTAGACTAGATATAGACCTAGCGATATCGATTAAGCTATAGGAATTATTACTCTCCGTTCCGGCTACTAGTTTAAGTACGAGACGGTAGACTATAGCTCCGCATTTACTACGCCCTCCTTCGCTTCCGATCCTACTAAGCCGACTCCTTCCGTTCTATAGATCGAGGTTGCCTTTATAACTGTCGGCGAAGTATACTTTAAAGAGAAGGATAATTCTATATATCTTATATAGGACTTTATAGATAAGTCTTATAGCGCTAATAATACGCTCGCTACCGTAGCAATATATACCTACGCTATGTTACTAGAAGACGTAGATATATATATAAAGGGAAAGGCACCGGTCGACGAGGAAATAGCTAAGAGCTTGCTCCTACTAGAATTTTAAGAGTACTAGGATTGCTTCTAGTAGGAACGCGCTAAACGATTGCTACTATACCGCGAAGGCCTCGACCTCGCGATCGAATTCTAACTAGATGCTAAGCTGCCCTTCTCTAGGCCCCGACCCGTTAGCGCGCAAGAAAATATAGTAATTAAGAAGCATATCGATAACCTAAAAGCTAATAGAACGATACGAGAAGCATTACTACGAGTGGCTTCGCCTATACTTATCGTTAAGAAACTAGGCGGAGGCCTCTGCGTATACGTCGATTATCGTACGATTAACGAGATTACAATTAAGGACAGATATCCGATCCCGTAGCTACGCGAGACAATAGTACGTATAGCTCGAGCTAAGTAGTTTACAGTTCTAGACGTTATCGCTGCCTTTAATATGCTTCGTATTAAGGCCGGAGACGAATAGAAAACGGCTTTTACGACTCGATACGGCACCTACGAGTACCTAGTAGTGCCCTTCGGCTTGTGCAACGTACTAGTAGCCTTCTAGCGATATATTAATAAAGCTCTCTTCGACTATCTCGACGAATTCTACTCCGCCTACCTCGATAATACCGTAGTGTTTACCGATAGAGAGAGAGACCTTTACGTATAGTACGTTAAGGTAGTCCTATAGCGTTTCCGAGAATACGAGCTACTAATCGACATCTTTAAGAGTAAGTTCTTTATAAAGGAAGTTAAATACCTCGGGATTATTATCGGTTCTAAAGGTATTAAAATAGATCCTGCTAAGGTTAAAGCTATCCTCGAATAGGTAATACCTCGCAATGTAAAAGATGTGCTAGCATTCCTCGGAATGGCTAACTTTTACCGGCGGTTTATCGCAAACTTCTCTACTATTGCTCTGCCTATAATAGCGCTTACTAAGGGTATGAATGCTAAAGATCCGAAGTAGCGAGCTCCGTTTGTATAGACTACTATATACTAAGATTTATTCGCCGCTCTTAAAGATGCCTTTACGAAGGCTCTAGTACTAGCATACTATAATCCTAAGAAGCTATATACCGTCGAAGCGGACTCTTCTAACAGAGTTACTAGTGGTGTTCTCTTATAGCTAGACAATAAAGATAGCACGCTAAAGCTAGTCGCGTTCTACTCTAAGAAGATGTCCCTAGCGGAATGCAACTACGAGATATATAATAAGGAGCTTATAGCTATTGTTAAAGCCTTCGAAGAATAGAGACTAGAGCTAATAGGTATAGAACATACTATTAAAGTCCTTACCGACTATCGTACCCTATAGTACTTTATAATAATAAAGTAGCTTAATCGCCGCTAAGCTCGATAGAGTAAATTCCTCTCGGCCTTCCGTTTTAAGATCGATTACCGCCCTAGTAAGTAGAATATTAAGGCAGACGCTCTCACCCGCTATACTTAAGATTAAGACGCTACCGACGATGTCCGCAATCGGCAACGGGCTATCCTTAAACCTTATAATCTCTCTAACGGTATAGTACCTACCGTCGCTTATCTTAAGATCGACCCGACGCTTATAGTAGATATAGCTTACGATTAATATAACCTCGCTCTCGCCGCTCTAGAAGTTATTAACATTAGCGATAACGCGAACTCCGAAGAGCTTATTAAGGCCGCCTATAATAAAGATGCACTCGCGATTGCTATTCGCGAGGCTCTCGCTAACGACAAGGATCGTATTAATCCGACAACCCTTAACAAGCTTAATACCGGCATCTCTATTGTCGATTGTCGCATTAATAACGAAGGCTACATTCGCATCCGCGACCGTATCTATATTCCGGATAGCGACCTACGCTAAGAGGTTATACGAGTGTGCTATAATAAACCTTCTACTAGTTACCTAGGACGCGAGAAGACCTACGAACTAGTTTCGAGAGAGTTCTACTAGCTAGGAATATATAATAACATTCGCCGATACGTATACGCCTATACGACCTGCCGCCGTATTAAAGTATAGCATAACTAGTTCTAAGGAAACCTCCGCTAGCTGCCACTTCTAGATAGTGTTTAGACCTAAGTTACGCTCGACTATATTATAGAGCTGCTAGCTAGCCTAAACAGGCTCGACGGCAATACCTATAAGAATATCCTTACCGGCACTTGCCGCCTATCTAAACGTAAGAAGTTTATGCCCGCCTTAAATATGTCCGCCGAATATACCGGAGACCTGTAGTACTAGCATATATAGCGCGACGTTAGTTACGTTAATGTCTTCTATACGGACCGCGGCACTTAGTAGACCTTAGTATTCTTTAAGAGACTTATAAAGAATGTCGGCACCGAGTAACGCATATCGACGTCCTTCTATCTAACTACTAATAGATAGTCTAAGAACACTAATAAGGAACTAGAACAATACTTAAGGGCCTATATTAACTATACCTAAGACGATTAGGTTAACTAGATACTAAATGCCGAGTTCGCTACTAATAGTGTCTAATCTAGTACTACTAGAGTTAGCGCCTTCTTCGCTACTACTAGACGCAATCCTCGCACACGATTATTATACGCTAAGCTTATAAAGCTAGACCTACCCGCGGCTAGTCCCGTACGCACGTCCGAGCTTAAAGCTAATAAATTTACGAAACAAATAGAATTGCTATACGAATACCTTATTACCTAAATACGCTATACTTAAGCGCGTATAGCTACCGCAGACGACAAAGTACGCCGCTACGGACTAGTACGCGCTTACAAGATTAGAGATAAGGTATAGCTTAATGTACGTAATATCTAGACTAAACGCCTAGCTAAGAAGCTCGACTATAAACATATCGGCCTATTCGAGATTACTCGAGTGATTGTACTAGATGTCTATTAACTAGCTCTACCGAATACGATGCGAATCTACGACCGCTTCTATACCTCTCTCCTACGCCTCGATAATAGAAAGCTATATCCGAACTAAACCGATATAGAGCCGCCGCCTAAAGTAGATAAAGAGGGCAACGAGAGGTAGGAAGTTAATAAGGTAGTCGCGAGTCGATAGAAGAATGCCCGCTCTAAGAAAGAGGTTGTCTATACTATATAATAGGTAGGTAGAGCATTAACGGACAATAAGTATACGAAGGACCTAAAGGGCACTATAGAGGACGCTATCGCTAATTAGCATTACGATAACCCTCGTGCCGCAGGACCTATACTAGGCTAGAAGAAGCTAGTAGACTAGATTCTATACGAGCCGATTAAGAAGTTGCCGCTAGCAACCGCGCCTCGACGCTTAGTACGCAATACTCCCTCTACTTAACCCGTCCGCCGAAGTATTAAATACCTTACCGGTATAGCGCTCCGGCATAGCTCTTATATAAGACCCTAGCTAAGCTTCTAACTATAAGGGACTATACTATACCGCTCGTATCGGCCGTAGGATACCGCGTTATTATCGCACTTACTTACTACTATAGCGCCCTAGTAGCTACCGCCGGCGCTCTTCTTAACGACAAGTGTGACGATTTGTATAATACTTTGCTTTTACAAGCGTCGCAATACCTCCGCTTAAGGGGGGGGTAGTATTACGGGGTAACCCTCCTATTCCTAGTTATAGATGCCTTAGGCATTAAGTCTTAGCGTTGCTTTTACGCTTCCTTCGGCGTTGCACGCTTCTCTTATAGATAGCTATCTTCGAGAACTCGTTTTAAACTACTTAGTTACCGCCCTTAATATAGAAGAAGCAATTCGTAAACAAACCTAGCCTCGAAGAACTACTTAAAGGTCCCCGAGCCTACTACCTCTAAGAGTAAGAGCCTAGTCTAAGGAAACGGTTAGTCGTAAAACCCCTACTACCGGCCCTTCTAGTACCTATAGGCAGCCTACTACTAAATCCTTAAATAGTAACGCTAGCCTACCTAAGGATAGTAATTAGGAAATAGATAACGTACTACCGCCTACCCCGAAGCCTACCGCTAAAGAACTATCGAAGGGGGTAAACCCTCCGAGCCGGTAGAGAGCTACGCGAAAAGAGCCTAAAACAACCAATATTATAAAGAATCTTTAGAAATACTATAAGGACCCCGACTTTTAGGTAAAAAAATTCCTTAGTAGGAACGGTATATAGCTTAGTAATGCTAAGGCCCTCGCCTATATTCCGGAGTGTTAAAAGCTCGTTATACGCTAGCTAAACGACAACGCGCTTACTATAAGGATCCGGGAGCTAGAAAAGGATAAAACCGATAAGATCCCCTACTAGATTATAGAAATAGTAGGTAGGGTAGCTACCTTAGCTACTAGGAAAGGTAGACCTAGGCGGCCTAAAGACTATCCTATTCTAGTTCTTACCTCCGCCCGGGAGTTCTTTACTAGCCTCGACGAGGAAGAAAGCTATAAGGAATACGAGGCCGCTAACGAAGAGGTTGTCCGGGACCCTAATTCGATTAGCCGGAGGAATAGACTTAACTACTACGTAGTATAGGTTATTTTATCCGGAGTAGATACTCTACCTAACGAGATGCTCTATATCGACCCTAGCTAGATTCGCCTCTTATTAGTCGACGACAACTTCGCCCTTATTCCTAGTCCGTACGTTACTATTACTATTAATAGGTGCCTTAAGATCCGCGCTCTTATTAATAAAGGCTCCGAGGGAAATATACTAAACGCGAAGTTCCTATAGCGAGCTAGCCTTGCTCTTTTAAAGGGTCTTATTCTAAATATGCGAGAGGCTAGAGGAAGAGCTAAATTTATCGGTATTAGCACTTCCGTTCCTATCTCTACCTTTAATGTCGAGTATAAAACCGACTTCCTTATTATACCCCTAGGGGATAACGACCTCCCTATTATTCTTAGTCGCCCGTAGGCTCGTAAGAACCGCCTTATCGCTCGAAATATAGACGACGGCTCCTAAGAAGGAACTATTTCTACGCGCGGGGGCCGCTCTACTACCTTTACTACCCTTGCTAGCTCTAAGAATTGTGTCCTACTTAAGGAGCTCCTTAGTCGCAATAATACCTAGTAGTTAAAAAACTAGGTAGCGGACGAGAAACTAGCGTCGAGTCCGCCCCTTTTTCGAAACCGCTAAGTAGGGATATTATACGTACCGTTACGACCTATTATTTAATAAGAAATGTTGTTGCGAGGCTATATAGCAAAAAGGATAGTAACCCTAGGGTATGCTAGCTAGCTAGCTAGGGTATATTAATTAGTCCGGTAGCCGGCTTGCCCCCGCTTCTACTACCTTTTCCGACCTCGCTTAGACTAGCCCCGGCTTGTCCTAGTATTCCCGGCGGCCCCGGCATTTCCGCGTCCCCGTAATTGCCTTCTAGTAGCACTCTATACAAAAGCCGCCTAGCTAGGTACTATATCTAGGAGCGGGTATACGACGACGTATCGGTCCTAGCTATATAACGCTAGTCCTTTCTCGAAGATTCTTCCTAGCTATACCCGACGAATAGCCTTGCCCTACTCGGGCGTACGGAGGCGATTCTCGAGCCTATAACTCGTAACAACTAGGCGACAATCCTTTAATAGTCGGAAGCAAACAGATTTTATAACTAGCATAAGCGGCACTATAGGTTTTAGAGCTTTCGAAGGTTCCCTACCTAGCTACTATCTATTAAGAAGATACTTAAGGAAGATTCGGATACTAGCCGTACGGTCGGAGTTTATAGCATATATAAGAAAAAGGCAGATAAGGTAAGACCTATAGAAGCTAGCACTACGATAACCGGGAGTGTAACGACCGGTAGTAACCCTTACTAGAAAAAGAAACGGCTTACTCGAGAAGCGTTACTTCCGCCTAGAACCGGGCTATATAACTAGAAGTACCTAATTAAGAAGTTCTTAGACATACTACGCGGCTCGCGCCTAACTAAGGAAAGGAAAGCAAAGCTTCTTATTAGAATAGAACTTCTTCCTAAGGAGCTAGATCTGTTCTACGAAATACTTTATAATAGGGAGAAAGCCCTTACCTAGAGCTTTGCCGAAATTAGAAGGGTCGACGCGGATATAGCATCCCCCTAACGGATCCGAACAATTCCTTATAAACCCTAGAGAAAACTAACCTTCCGCCTCTAGCCTAGCCTAGTAAACATTATAGAAGAAATAATCCGAGAGCGAATTACGAATAGGGTACTTAAAGTTAGCGAAGGAGTATACCGGAACCTATAGTTCTTAGTTTAGAAGAAAGGAACTAAGAAATATCGCCTAATTAACGCTACTATAGAGCTAAACCGCTATATAATACGGGACGGAAACCTTCCTCCTAATACTAATAGCTTTACCGAGGATTTTGCTAACTATACTATCTCGTCCCTAATCGATTTCTTTTCCGGATACGACTAAGTCCCGCTTTACGAGGGCGATCGAGATATAACTGCCTTTAATACCCCGCTTAGCCTTATACGAATAACTACCCTTCCGTAAGGAGCGACAAACTCCGTTACCTAGTTTGTCCGAGTAGTAACAAGAATCCTTTTTAACTATATTTCCTACCGTACGAGGCCGTTTGTCGACGACATTAGTATTAAGGGCCCGAAGACCCGATATAATAATAAAGAGGTCGAACCTAGCCTAAGAAGATTCGTTACTAAGCACATTTAATAGATAGATAGTATTCTTACAGACATTAAGCGTACTAGGTATACTATTTTAGGTCTAAAATCTTAGTTCCTCTATAAAAAGCTAAAGTGTGTCGGCTACGTTATTAATATTTCCGGAAGACACCCTAATATAGAGAAAGTTACAAAGATTGTCGCATAGCTAATATCTAAGAACTAGTCTAGTATACGGGCCTTCCTTAGGGTTTATATCTACTACCGTATCTAGATCGAGGGCTTCGTAACGATAGTAAGACTACTCTTCTACCTCCTAAAGGCCGATATCGAATTCTTATAGGGACCGGATTAGCAAGTCGCTATAGATACCTTAAAGGCTGCGCTAACTACTACCCCTACTCTTGTCTCGATCGATTATACTAAGGGTACTAGGTTAATTATCCTTCTATTAGACGCGAGTAGATCCGGATATAGTAGTAGCCTAAACTAGTACGAAAGGGACAATATAAAGAAACGTTACCCTATTCGGTACGAAAGCGGTCTTTAGACCGAAAGTAAAGCCCGATATAATACTAGTAAACGAGAGTGCCTTGCCGTACTTAAACTACTAAAGAAGTTTAAGAAGTATCTCGTTAGGTAGTACTTTCGGATCGAAATCGATGCTACTACCCTTATCTACTAGCTTAACAAATCCGCCTCGGACCTCCCTAACTCGGTAATAGCTCGCTAGGTAGCCTAGATCCGACTGTTCGACTTCGAAGTTAAGTATATCCCCGGGCGAAAACACTCTACGGCTAATAGTCTATCCCGTCGTAACCCTACTAAAAAGGACATCGTCGAACGAGATAACTAGATTAACGACGATAACATAATCGATAACGACTTCTTTTATAGTATAGTATAGACTAAGCCTATCGATCCCTTAGCTAAGTCTAGCTTCCTTAACGAGGACGAATACTAGTCTCGAGAATCGCTTCTTATCGGGTACTTTAAATCGACCCTTCGCTTTCCGTAAGGCATCTCTCGAAGCGAAGCCCGAAGGGTTCGACGTACTACCTAGAAGTACATTGTTAAGGATCGGCTCCTATTCTACTAGCGCTATCCGAATTGTCCCCTTTAACGAGCAATTAATAGCGAAAAGGCTAGGGAGGAAATTATCTAATCACTTTACGAGGATTATAGCTACAAAGGCCGAGAGGTAGTATACTATCTAGCCTCGAAAAGGTACTTCTAGCATAGAATGTAGTCCTAAATCGCTATATAGGTTCGGTCCTACTATATATACCGGATGCGAGAGGGATATAAGATTGCTAGGACGCTTTACCCTACCTATATTCGAGTTGTTAGCCGTCGCTAGGTTACCGATATACTTTATATCGACAATAAGGGGTCTATTGCCTTAGCGCGTAAGGTTGTTAGCGGCTAGGTAGAGGGGAGGATATTTAACTACTCGGGCAAGTCGGTTAGTATATAGCAAATAGCTAAGTTCCTATACGAAGAGGTCTATTGCCGATATAGCTATCCGGATAAATTCGTTATAGATAACGGATCTAAGAATCGGAAGGACACTAAAGAATTGCTAGAGCGAATAGCTACGTACTAGGTACGGATTTCCCTATACTACCCTAAGGTAAATAGTTAAATCGAAGTTAGAAACCGACCTATCCTAGCTACCCTCTCTAAACTAACGAACGGCACTATAAAGGGTTAGAGAAAATACGTCCTACCCGTCCTATAGGCCGACCGAACGATATACCGACGAACGACTAGAAAAATGCCTATAGAAGTTATATATAGAGGGGCCGACGTTATCCTTCCTATCGAGAATGCCTACCGAACCTTCTAAAAAGTCGACTAGGATACTATACGCGACACTGCCTCGTTACTTATATACCGTGCTTAGCAACTAGTATATATACCTAACGATAACGAAGAGGCGACCCTTCGGCTAAAGAGGACTCGCGAAGAGAATACTCGCTAGTACGACGAGAAGGGAGTAGTATCTAACGCTCCCCTTAAGATTAGATCCCTTATACTTATTACTAGGAGCGAAATCGAGCACTCGAGGTCTAGTAAGCTTACCTTTCGCTAGAAGGGCCCCTTTCGTATTACGGGAATTACTACCTCTAGGACCTCGTACTACCTTACAAAGCTTAATAGGGCTAATCTAGCTATTACCTTTCTACGCGATCGACTAAAGGAAGTACCTCTATTCCGGCCTAACCGGATCTCGGGTAAAAACGCTACTACGACGAACAACGAACCTATTAATAAAGAAGTCGAGGCAGATAGAGATAGCTAGTCTAAGTCCTCCGAGTCTAGGGACGATAGCTAGTCTAATACTAAGTCCGGTAAAGAAAGGGATATAGACGTCTATACGATTATATCCTTTCCTAGGGAGGAGCAAAGGCGAGCCTTTTAAGCCTATACTATAGCTATATACCGAGTCGACCCTAAAGTTAATTCTATCTCTTAGATTAATAACCTAATACGAGACCTTCTTAGCGTACCCCTTATAGAGGATTACTCGAATAACTATCTCTTCTTTAATAGCTCGACCGAACCTAATAGTTTTCTAGCTTTTAACTACCTAGCCCTATTTACCTAGGGAGGGGTAACCTAGCCTTTAGCTTAACACTATAGATTCGGCTAGATAGCAATTCTATATAGAAGGTAGGACCTATACGAACAAGCCTACTACGTTAGCGCTCTTCCGAGGCTTACCTAGGACCCTAGCTTTCGACTAGCACTATAGCGAGACCCTAGCTAGTAGACGACCTAAAGAGTCTAGGTCTACGACGAGATAAATATATTAAAGTTCGAATACAACCTATATCTCCTTAAGGCCCTAGTAGAGACTAGCCTTACTGCCCTAGTATATACTAACCTATATAGGCGGCGAGGTATTAGATTTCTCGCCTAGGAGGCTATTAATAACGTTGCGAACTAGGGAGACAACGAATATAGGCTATCCTTAATAAGAACACGAGATAGGCTTCGGCTTACCTAGATCGAATAAGAGGAGCTCCGCGGTACCGCTAACTCTAAGGGCCTAGGCTTAAACCCCGGAGCTTTTAACGAACCCTTAGAAGCGGAGTAGGCTATAGAATACAACGAAAATGGACTACTACTACCTTAGTAGGCCCGATAAACCTATAACTACTCGCGTATAGCCTCCCTTTTTTTGCTCCTATTTACTCGCCTTATACCGAATTTTTTACTCGCTAGTACCCTTATTCGCGTATTTAAACGGATTATCGACGTATACTAGGATCGATTGTCCCTTTATATATTAGTAGCCGGATAGAGTACTACTACTAGAGCCCTATCGTTGCTTCTTTTCCTTTATATTACTACCGACGAGGGTAGGGGCTTTAGTAAGGAGCCCCTATCCTTAATAATATCCCTAGACCTGCTCCCCGGGGTAGTCTAAGTACTAGCCTACCCGCGGAGCGAGTGAATAATTTTAACTCGGAAAAAGGGGGACCTACTAGAGGCTCTACGTCGCGCCTAGCTTACTAAAACCGAAGCCTACCCTACGGAGTAAGCCTAGGAAAACCTTACCTAACTTTAAAGATTTCCTTTGTTTAAAAACCTTTCCTTTGTATTATTTCTATAGCCTACGCCGGCCGATATGTCGAGATTTCTAAGGATCCCGGGAGCTCCCGCCTATAGTAGCTAGCTAGCTAGGATATATTGCGACTACTACTACTACCCCTACACTACCCGGAGGAGCCCTTGTAACTGTGCCTTAATGCGGTAGGGATTAAAGCGGAGAGGTTAGTACGTTATATAATGCCTAACTCCCTAGATCTAAGTGCTCTAGTCCTACGCCCTCGAATCTCGCTACTACGCGAATTACCTAGGCCTTTAGAAATGTCGCCGCTGCCTACTACTAACCCTTTACTTCCTTTAGGATACGTGCCTTACTCTCGGATTCATATACAAACGCGCGTATACGCGTAAGGCAGGTGCCTCCTGTCCCTTCCCGCGTACCCGCGCTATTACTACGATAAAAAGGCGATCTTTCTCGCGCCTAAACTTCTTTATAAATAAACATACCTATACCGCCCTTCCCTCGATAAAGCGATAGGCGCTTATAGTAAACACTACCCTCCTTAATTAACTATTAAAGACCGATAAACCCCTACCTCCTCTACGCGACCCGATACGTAAAACCCCCTCTACCGCCTCGCAAGCGCGCAATAGTAGAAGCCTCTAGTCGAGACCTTATTACGAGCGTAGCCTATAGCGGCATTTCCTACCTTCCTTCCGACTAGCGACTAAGTAATTACAATACCCTACTCGAATAGGTATAATATCTTTAATCCGCTAATCTATCCCGCTAAACTAAAGTAGATATAATCTACGACAACCTAGGAAGCGTTAACAACTTTATTAAAGGCACCGAGCTAACCTATTATCGGCTTAAGGAGGCGCTCTTTAAAGGACTGCCGAAAGAAATAGGAGATGTTCTTCGTACCCGAGGATCTACTATAGTATAGGCCCTCGAGTAGTATATAGGTAACGAATTTACTACCCTATAAGCCGCCGCTACTCGTAGGAAGGCTACGGAAGATCGCCGTAAGAACGATATTACTAATAGTCCTATATTCTTTAGGAACTACCTAGACCTCTATAATGTCCGAGGTAATACCGCGAAGGAAATAGCTCGAGTCTTTAGGCTATAGAAGGATAGAAAGCTTAACAACTACGCAAACTTTAAGGACGCTAGCTAGGTTTCCGAAATTTAGCTTATTCTTCGCATCCTAAGCAATTACCTATACCGCCGAACGCTTAGGGCGAGATAGGGACGGGCAGATATTAATACCGTTACTATTACTACTAAGGACTGCGTAGTAGATAAGGAGGACAACACTCGTAAGGAGGGTAAGAATAAATTCTTCCCCTAGAGAACGGAGGCCGGTAAGGCGAAGCTTAAGGCTATCGGTATTCGAATTAGCTAATACGAAGGCCCTCCTATTATTGCTATTACTCCCGACGGGCGCCCTTTTTCGAGACCGCTAGGTAGCTATATTAAAGGCACTGCTTCTAGGACCCTAGGGCTTAATATCCCTCGATTCCGTATAGGTATATACGAGCGAATTAGCACACCTATTAGGTTACTAGTTGTATACAACCCGGCTAGCGACCCTCTAGCTAGATAGGACAACTAGTAGCTATTACCCGCTCGCCCTACTTAGCCTATCGGCTCTCGCTAAAATACGCCTCTATAATGTAATACGACTCGCTCTAATCTCCTAGTCGAAAACTCTTCTTCGCTACCCGATCGGACTAGTAGTAGGAGTAGTAATAATAGCCTTGCTCTAAGGGCTCCGCCTACTCGTCGAATTCGAACTACTACGCCTATCCCCCCTCTAGGAAGGACCCGCAGATCGAATAGACTTAATAAGCCGAGTAGAGATCTTACCGTACCCCTCGAGGAGAACCTAACCGACGACCTTAATGCCTTAGGACCTAAGCGGGGAGGCACTATATACTATAAGGAACTAACCCCCGATAAGGACACTTAAATTAGAAACAGCCTAGCCTACTATAGCTACAATAGATTCTCGGAAGCCGACCGTAGTGCTTTAATATAGTACGATAGTAAATCTAATAACGCTATATAGGGAAGAGCAATTGCCCTTATTGTAACTGCCCCTTACCCGCCTTACTATACTTATACCCGCTACCTATTTAGGATAGTAGTTAGGTTTCGAGGAAAGGTCGGTCGAGAGCAGATAATAGAAACCTTAAGTAGCCCTAGATATAAGTACCGGAACGACCTTCTCCGCCTTCGAACTAAGAGACCTAACCTATTTCGGAAGACTCGCCGTCCTCCTATCCCTAGCGACTACCTTAGACTATATCGCTTTTTCCCTAAGGCCTATAGTTACGAGAGCAAGATATACAACCCTTTAACTATTAAACGCGTTACCCTAGCGATTGCTACTAAGATTCGCAAGGCCTTCTCCCGTATAGGAGTAATAACAAAGGCTAGCTAGGATGCCTAGGCAAGAGATAGTACTGTTACCTTAGATAGCATTACGAGCGACAAAGGCTCTACTAAACTATATAGAGCGGCCGTCTTTAGTTAGTATAATAATAAGAAAGTCGAAGTCGCCGCGGCCCCTCTACCCTTCGGAAAGATATCCCTCTCTAACTAGTTTAAGCTAGAGGCTGCAATATACCTTTAGCATTAGCGTTTAGTTAACGGAGTCTCGAATAAGGGTTAGCTTCGAACCGCCTTCTATTCTAGGTTCTAGCAGATCTGCCGAGGAGACCCTGTCTACTAGCTCCTCTACGGCCTTACCCGCCCTAATTACGCTCTTAACCTAATCTCCTACCCGTACTACGCTAAGATAACTCAACCTAGTAACGGCGGTTCGACCGAGTTTGCCTATATTAACTAGCACCCTCTCGATCTCTAAGAAGGCATTACTATAAACTAAGTTTAAGGCTCCGTATCCTTCCTTCCTAAAACGGTAGAGACTACTACGAAGGTCTTCGCTAGGATCTACTAACTAGAAGTCTTTAATAAATAGTATAAGGAACTTAAGACCCTTCGCTAGGAAAAGGGCCCTACGTACGCCCCTCGGGGTTACATTCTCTCTATTAACTATAATACACATTGCCTAAATACTAAGATAGAGAATACCCTTAATAACTTTATTAAGAACGAGCTAAAAGGCAAGTATCGAAATGTAGGCTAGGAGTAGCACCCGGTCGGTGCCCTTAGAGTACGCCTAACCCTTCCCTACCTTCTATACGGCGCTTAGGCATTACCGAAGAATACTAAGAGGATAACTATACTCCCCTAGTTCTACCGATACAACTTAGTAACTAGAAAGCTCGATTGCGAAGCTAGAGGTACGTTTTAGGAACTCGCCGCTACCTATCGAGACCTTCTTCCTAGCCCTACCTCGCCCTCTAGTTTTATAAACAAGTACGGTGCCCCTCCGTACGCGTTCCCGGCTATAGTACGCCTACGCAATAACAACCTAATCTCGGAAGCTCTCGTCGGTTAATTAAAGTAGGACGATACTATAGTATAGTAATATATTCGAAGACTCTTTCGCAACCTTAACTAAGAAGGCTCCTTATATATACTCGAGAACTATTTAAAGTAGTATTACAAGGATATAGCGTCGGCATACTCTAAGATATTAAGTGAGGTTATTCGCCTCGAGTAGGAACGTTTCGGGGAGAAATTATTCTTTAAGGCCCTTATATAGTCTTTAAAAGACTAGAGTTGCATCCTAAACAATAGTAGAGATCGGTATATACGCCTAAACTAGGATAATTTCTACCGATATTAGCCTACGCCTAACGCTAGGGAGGAGTTTAATTAGGGAGGCTAGGGATTTATATACTAATAGGAACCTAGTAAGGCAGACCTTCCTACTAACTAGCGGTAGTCTAGCGCCCCTTTAGCGAAACCTGCTACCTACGCTTCGAAAGTCTCTACTCCTAGTAGAATACTCCCGAACGTTAACTCCTAGCAGCTTAGTACCCCTAAGAAACAGCCTCCTTAGCTATCTTCTTTAAAACAGCCTACGAACCCTATAGCTAATCCGAATAAGCGATAGACCCGCTAGGACATATAGGCTAAGGCGACGCGGACCTAGGCTCTTATCGACTAATTTAACTAGTAGGGCCGTAGAGGTAACTATAGTAGACTAGCGACTCGTAGTAGAAAGAAATAAGTAATAGGGTATAGTAGCTAGCTAGCTAGGATACCGTTATAGGATAGTTAGTTTAGTTTTCCTTTGCGTATTTAAGGCTTTTCAGTCCGGGAGGTAAGGAAGCGTTAGTCTAAGGGTAGACTTCTTAGTCCGGGAGGGAAAATATAGTAGGGAAACCTAGCTTAGTATAGGTATACCTACTTATACCCTCTTCCCCTGTTTTTGTACCCCGAATATATACAACTATCTTTATAATTAGAAAACACACGATATAAGGAGACATAGCTACGACAATACTTAGTAGAAGAGATATAGGAAATGTACCTAATCTAGCTACAATATAGCCCTCCCTACGGCTATTCCCTTTTCTTTAATATTTATAACGCCTTCCCTTCGAAGTATATAATACTACGCCGACCCCTCGCAGTTTACTAAGTACCCGGCCTATAGTATACAGTTCCCTATATATATACCTCTACCTACGACCTACTCGTCCCGCCTATACTAATAGTAGCTATATTAAGATAGAAACCTTAATATAGAGTCTTATAAAGTATAGCTATAAGACCTAGACTTTATATTAATAAAAATAGTATACTAAGGATTAAAAAAACGCTTAAATCCTAAAATGTCTAACTTAGAGTTTTAGGCTATGTAGCTTATTAATTTAGTAGGTAACGACTAAAAATTTTAATTTTTTCTAAAAATGGACCTAGATTAGAGTATCCTTGTCCTATATTGTTTAGCTATAAGTCCTCTAGATAAAAAGATATATTAAAAACAATTTGTAGGGGCAAAAACTGCAGTACAAAGTCTGCATTGAGCCTCTGGTATGTATGGAGCTCCGTCCAGTGTCACGCACCGGCTCCGCACGACCCAGCATCCCTGCAACTGCTCGGGGGATATCACGCAGCGACAAACGAAGCACAACCTGACTTAACATTCCCATAGGACCACGTTCGGCTACCGCATCGTCCACGGATGCATAGAACCACGTAGAAAGGATGGAAAAAGCAAACACGATCTTGTGCTCAATCTATATAGTTGAGCCTCAACCACACCGCCGTCCGATCCAGCAATTCAGCAGCCCCTTCAGGAAGAGGATTCTCATACACTCCATGAGGTCTGTGAAGCCTATCAACCCTCTCATTACCGTTATCGCTCATCTAATGTGACTCTTTCCACCGCACAATGTCATCCCATCGACGACATTGACGTTGTAGCATGAAATCTGCCATCGGAGTACTGTAATGCTCAACCCACACCAAAGTGTGGACATCCAAGGAGAACGTGCACATCAATTCCCGTCTCAGGATGTCAATGCGATGTCGGATGTGTGGCAAGTGGCCTGGATAAGTTGTTCCGTTGGGCCTGCAGAATTCATCAGCGGCGATCAGAGTCCATATGACTTTTCCAACTCACCAGTAATACTCGCTGAATACCGTCTGGCGAATGGCGTTCAGACAGCGGAGAAGGTGGAAACCATTCATTTTGCCGACGTGTATTTCTTCATTACAGTACGGCCACTGTACCGAGCCTTGGACACTCTTGCCAAGCTTTCCGATATCCTCTCTGCTACTAAGCAGAAGAGGATTTGACTTTGAAATGCCATGCCAAGCAGCGTCGACTTCTGGTGAAGCATCTTGTCGCCAGATGTTCGTAGCGTTATGGCACTATCCAGAATACCAGATCGGGTAGATTCGACTTATTAATCGCGAAGCGTTCCTATCGTTAGTAGTCGTAACGAAAGGTATAAAGGACGAGACGTTCCTATACATTAGTATAGAAATTACAGACACGGGAAGCCAGGGGTCCGCAGCTAGTGCCCGTCTGTACCGAGCCAATAAACACCACTGCAAGCTCCTCCGACTTATCCTCTCTCCAATCTACTCCTCTTGCAAAGACCTACAACACTAAGACAAATCATCAATCAACGAATCTCTATCCCCTCAACACAAACCCCCTCCCCACCCCCTCTCAACCCCAAAAAATTCCTCCCTCGCCACAGCCTAAGCTTCAAATCCACACTCCCATAGACATTCCCCGTAGCAGGCAAACTAACAGTACGACTCAAAATCCTATTAACAGTCACATCCACCCGCACATCCCTCGTTCCGGAATTCTTATAACTGAGCTTAGCATCAACACCCCCGTCTTTCGCAGCATAAATTCCCGAAAACGCAATCTCCGACGTGCGATTCTTGGTACAAATCACGGTCCCATTCGGGGTAGCTTTGGAGTCGGGATCAAAAGCGATGACAGCAGCAGGATTGGGTAATGCGTCTGCAGCGTAATAGAAAGGTCCGAGATTTGGGGGAACCCAGAGTTGGAGTTCGCTGATTCCGACGGCTTTGTTGGGTTGGCCGGTGAAGTTTATGTTGAGAGTGTAGATTTCGTGGGTTCCGTTGAAGGAGATAATATTGATATCATTCGCGACCGCGTGAGAGGTGAAGACGGGATCTTTGGCGAGGAGTTTGCCTGCGCCGTCGGTGATCTCGATGGCTGCGGGGACTGCGACGGCGCCGTTTTCTTTTTGCTTTGTGTCGTCGAAGATGGCGAGGACAACGCCTGTGACATTGCGTGGTCGCTGTAGGGCGATGGTGAGAGTGTCGCTTGGATTGGGAGTTTCTTGATAGTTCGACCATCGATTTGTTGGGACCTCGTCGTAGTATAGAGCGCCGTCGTTGGCTTGGTTGACGTCGTCGTACTGCCATGTGAATGTCGCGGAGGCTTTCGGCCAACCGTCGTTGCCGAGTGGATTCGCGGCGATGTTGACATCAATTGGAGAGTCATCTACATCTGCGCTGCTGTCCGGGAGTGGGATGTTTGCTTTCAGATCTGGCCCATTGTAGATCTTCCTGCTGTTCGCAAAGACAGTCAGGCCTGATCCATTCTGGTATTTCGTTCCTTCCTTGTCGTATAAAATCGTCAGAAGCATGCCATGATATGCCACATTCTCTAGTGCGAAATATGACCAGTCGTCGGGAACGATTGGACTAAGCTCAAGAACGTTGTCAGCACGAGGAACGATACCAATAACGCCCGTGATGACGTTGTTGACATAGGTCGAATGCATGTAATGCTCGGAATGATTCGGTGAGTCTTGAGACCAAGCGTCCTTCTCAGGATAATGTGATTCTGCGACATACGGCTTTCCGCCCTTGTACTGAGTCACGGCAAAGTTGTGCAGCGAGTCAATATATTGATTTGCTGTCAGACCGCCTACACGATAGATCGCCGCGAGCGATTGGATCGTGTGGGCTGTCGAATACGGCCAGTTTTGTCCATTCCACCAGCAGCATCCTGAAATCGTTGCATTGAAGTATGGGTTGTGCACTTCAAGGGTCGGCGGTGCATACGTCGTGTTGAAGATATCCTTGTCGTAAAGTGCACGGATAGTAGAATTAGTGTAATTTTCAGAAAGTGCTATTCCAAAGCGGAAGGGAAAGAAGCCAACCTCTTCTCTGCCATCGACCTGTCCTGCACCAGGCTCGCCCGATTTAATATTATCGACAAAAAAGGCTTGCGATGTGTTCCACAATTGCGAGATCATAGATTGCTTCAAAGCATCTGCTTTCTGAGTATACTCCTGTGCCAGCGAGACATTGCCGACCGCATTTGCCACAGTTGCAATGGCTTCCGCGTTGGCGACCATATAGGCATTATGACTTGGACGATATGTATTCGGGCCATGATAAATGATATTTTCCGGATTGCCACCGCCAAGCGCGGCATCGGCGATATATCCTGGCAGACTGTGCTCCTGAGCATCAAACTCGGGCGTGTAGTAGTAAAGTCCAACGGGCGAGTCAAAGACACCGTCCCATTCATGCCACATTCGCAGCAGGCCATCCAGTTGGCTTTCTATAAAAGCAGTATTGCCAGTCACATTCGCAGCACCTACAGCAGCGTACTGGATCCATTGTGTGTATTGATTGGAGTATCCAGGCCCTCGCGTCCATATCTGGGTAAAGTCTTCAGAATACCAAGTACTTCGGAGCCAACGTGCTTCCTCGAGCTGATGTCCAGCTGCAGCATTGATGGTACTGAATGCACCTGCATAACCTACAGAACCGCTGTAGAATTCAGTAATCACGTATCCTGTCCCAGCGGTGGCGTAAAGTAGATGTCGTTGGAGTGCCGTGAATCTGTAGTAGTAGACATCTTCGATCGTCTTGTCGGGAAGGTCGATGAAAGGAATGTTCTCTTTCAGAAAAGACTTTCCAAAATAGCTTGCGATCGGTGCGTCGTGGTCAAGGAAGTTCGTGCCTGTAAGGTTTGAATTCCGTGGCAATGGTGGCCCTTGGGCTGAAGACGGTTTAAGCAGCGTTATCAGCGGGAGCAGAACTGCGAGCGGAGGCATTGTGAGGACGGAGGCATTTCACCAGGTCTTACTATGGAAGAGGTGGAGTCCAGTGTAGGAGGTAATGTCATAATTGATCGAATGCAACCTCAAGTGACGCGCAACGGCTCAGCTCTCGCTTACTCATAACAGCCACGACGAGATGTTTTGAATCCCTGCACTCTGTGCACATAGCGGAGCTACATTAAGGCAATTCACAAGACATTAAAGTAAGAAACCGTTCTCAAGCAGCCAACAGAAAGGCCGTAGGAAGGGAAGCGTACGTTTGAATGGCGACGCCAGGCTATTTTGGCGGTGCTGGAAGCCATTCGAGCTGTAGAACAGGAAGCATGTGATAATCTATCTTGCAAGACCTCAGCATCAGAACAAAAAAAAGCCAGCGCACTCTTGCACCACCAGAGAGAACTTGTTCGACATGGAGCGGCATTCAATAACATATAAAATGGGACAATGGGAGCATCATCATCATCAAAAGTATTGAAAGCATAATCATCGTTGCCACAGACCTTACTTCACTACGAAACATCCTGCCACTTGTGGTACGTAGTAGACAGACAGTGCCTGTAAATATCAAAGTTGCTGATAGACTCAGATGCAAACATGGGCTCTTCACGCAAGACGAGACTCATGAGCTCGTCTGCCGTCGTTGAAGTCGAATGTGTGGGCTGCCGGGAAAAAAGTTCGATCGGATCAACTGGAACTCCATTACCGAACGAATCAACGTTGCCGCGACAGGTGTATTGCGGCAATATGTGGGAGCGATAGGACTCAAGGCAGGGAGAATGGATCGAGATCGAGCTACGGGGAACACACGGTCTCGCAGGATCTCGTCGGTATAGGGGGGCAGTTCCAACAGGGTGCAAGATAGGAGCGGCGGTGGGAGGCAGTCTACCTGGTCGTGTCGAAGGAGTGAAGTCGGAATTAGAGCTGGCATTGTGAGGTCCATATAGAGGCAGATACAAGTTCCATGGGCTGGCTTCAAATATTGCAAAGTCTTCCCAAAACACACAATTCCTGCAGCTCGGGTTCGAACATGCATCGAGATCTGAATCACACCAAGTCATCTCTTCGTAACTTCATGCGCCACTGCACTTCAATAGTCGTCATAATACCGTCCTTGGCGCCGCAGCCAGAACTCATTGTACGTGGAGTAATCCCGCCGACCACTCAACCCAAGCTGTCCAGCGACGTTGACATAGCCTTCAGCATTCTTTTGTCCAGTCTTCGCGACTGTCTTGACGGTATCCTCATCGCTCTCCCAAGGCGTGCGACAAAACGGGCATGTGACATTGCCATTCGTCTTCGTCGCAGCCCACTGCGCAAAGCACTCCTTGTGTATGTTGTTGCCGCACGCCGCTTTGCAGTACACGATCTCTTCTTTGGCGTTCTCTGGCTCGAAGTCGACGCAGCAGATCGGACATTCGCCTTCAACAGGTTTGCGATTGCCGTCTTTCGCTGTTTCATCGCCGGTCGCGGTAGGCAGTGGAGGTGCTTTCTCGAAGATCTCGCGTAGCTCTGAGGAGATGAACGCGAGCTGATATTCCAAGTCGGCGCGCACGCGAAGTACACGAGCGAGAGCATAGATGACATGTTTGCATTGGTTTCCCTTCTTCGCGTGTGGACAGTCGCACGTAGGCTTCTTGTCGATGACAATGGTGTAGATATTGCCTGTTGTGCCGGCAATGGACAGGGTTTCGGTCGGGTGGCGTTGGCTCTCTTCAACATTGTCATCAGGTGGATGCCGCTGCCTGTCAATGACAAACATGCGTTGAGTCAAGGCACGACTGCGAATCTCGTGATAAGCATTTGGGGCACGAGGTCGCCAGCGCTTGAGTCGCTTCTCCTCATCTTTGGACTTGGCCTTCTTCTTAGCAGACTTCCCATCGCCATTATCTTCATCATCTACCCCTGCGCTCTTCCGTTTTCCTTTGCGCTTCTTTCTCGTGTCTTCGGTCACGTCGATAGGTGCGTCGCGCTGGTGCTGGCCACAACGCGGTTTTGAATGCTGGCTGGCTGGCGGCGCGGGCACAGACGGGTATGAAGCAGAAGCATAGGAACTGCTCATCGCTGTGCCATATGGATAGTGTTCCCCGTGTTGCGCATGTGCGCTATCATGATCGACGCCCATTGGGCTTGTGGTGGTGATATAGAAGCGCGAAGTTCTCCTACTGTGATGAAGATGCAAGGTCGCGTCGGTGATTACGTCACCAGATAGGGTTCGCGGGCAGTCGCGCGATCATGTGAGCTGCCCAAAGCTTCTCACTTCTGAGCTGAAGCTGAGCTGACTTCTGAGAATTGAGAGAGCAACAGACTGATCCGCCGTGCCAAGCGACTGCAGAGTCTTGGAGTTGTTCTAGAGCTGAGTAATGTGAACTGGAGCTTGTTACAGTCCCCTCACATGCATATATTCCACCCTGGTTTCCGCAAGCAGAGCACAGTCGAGTCCTTCACATCGAGTCGAGGCCGAGAGCTTGCAAAGAGCCTCACCTGGAAGAGCTCTCCCGTCTTCCGTGCCTGTCTTGACTCCGCTGCGCATCGAGTGGCACAGGAAGCCAAGTCCGTGTTGAGTGGTCCTTTCCAGCGTCGTAGTTGTGAATCAGGTCAGCTTGTTCTCGATAAACCACTTCTTCAATGTCCGCTGCTTCTCTCCCGAAATCATAGCTGCATTAATTTGAGCGTTTGTGCAGTTGATGCCTCCGTTCCAACCTCGACCATTGAGTTCGAGTACGATGTTGGCGAGATAGCTGACAGGGTATTCGCCATTCCAATCGCGGTCAAATTCCGCATCTGCCTGCGCCTGCTCTACACTATCTTGACGGGTCTTGAGTCTGTCGCTGAAGACGCCTCTGCACGCCTGCTCACCACGACTACCATCAATCCAGACTCCATCGCCTCCATCTTGTTGACTGTCGAGCACGATTTTCACAATGCCATCCGGCGCTTCTTTCCACGCAGACTCTTTGAGGTCGTAGTACTGAGCTACCATGATTTTGTTGTACCAGATATCAGCAAATTCTTCGCGGATCTGCCGATTCCGCATGTGTAGCAAGCCTGGCTGGTTGTTCCACAGATCATCCATGAGGTGTCCGTTTGCTACGAAGCAATAGATGTGGTTGCGCAACTCGGCAGGCAGCTCTAGGAAGCGGCATCGTGTTGTCGGTGACGTTTGAGCATCAGGGCGTGTTTCTGGCATGGGCTGAGATCTGCTCAACATGTAAGCTAGCATGTCGAATAGGATGTACAACATGGCGGATGCTGATAGACATGTCGCGAAGAGTGGAAACGGCGAGGGCGGTGTCGATAGAGTGTTGTGAAAGTTGAACAGCCGAGGGAGTCATGCTTCCAATGCTTGGCAAGCGCGCAAGCCGCCAACTTCAAGGCAACTTCTTAGCTTCTTGCTTGCTTGCGTGCTTGCGTGCTCCTGCTCCTGCTTCTGGTAACGACAGCGACCTGGAATCGTGATTTCATATGTGCACGATCAGACTACTGAGGCATCCGTCTCGTTTCAGCCTGAGCGGATGAACATCTGTACCAACTCCAACTCCGTGGCCATGGCCCATGTCCGCACTCCGCAGCTTGCTCACCATCCCAGCCCCGCGCAGGACCTCTATCCGGTCCTCACGCAATGTAGCAAATTTATGTATATGGCCTCCTCGCCGCTCGCCGTTCGCCGTCCAACCCTGGATCTGCTGGAAGAGGCTTTGGTCCCTCCAGCCCGAGACATGCGCGAGAAATGCCGCTATGTGGTACCATACTACTTTCACCCTCTGCCGAGCCATTACTTCCAGCCGTCACACCTACTCACGGAACTTGTCCCTTCGAGGCTCACCTGGTCTGGCCAGTGGCCACCAGAGACCCAGAAGAGCCTGGCGGTCGACGGAACAGCCAGGAATTGCGAGCCATGCGAACGCCTCCTGCACCCCAGCTTCTTTCTCCGCACATGGCGCATGACTAGACCCCCAGATACCATACAGCCTCAACTCTCCCATTGGACGTGCTCTGGATACAAAATCGGTGTACCTCACCAACACGCGCCGACTATCCCTCCTTCGCGCGATCCACTCGCCTATGTCTGCTCGCCACCATGTTCTGCACGCGGCATGCAGACAAGGATCTGCTAGAGCATCTGTCTGCCGTGTCCGTGCTTTGCTGTTGGTTTGAGCTGGGAGCCTTCACTCGCCGCACAGGAAGAATGCCGCGCGCGGCGCTCTAGCACGCTCAAAAGTTGACTCGAGCCTGTCGACAGATCATCAAAGGTGAACGACCTGTATATGACCTAGTGCTGTTTGCACCGACACGTTCCCCTCTTGCGGGCAAGAGGCTAGATTGAATTGCTGTGAGCATATAGGTCCCTGCCCAACTCTCTGCCGCACTGCTGTGCACACCTCGTCCTACCTCTTGATCCCTTCCACCTTGCCCGAGGAAATCACAGTCATGCCTGATCACCACAAGAAAGGCGAGCTCGAGCGTGTGGAGACTCTCCCTTCAGAAGCAGCCACTCCAACCGCTCAATATCACAACCCACTCGAGAAGACCGAAACAAATGAGACCCTCCTGGCCGCGGTCGATCTCGAAAATCATCAGGCATTCAAAGGCGACGACTCGGACGGCAAAGTAGGATGGACTGTGAAACGCCTCCTGGTTTGTGCTTTCCTCGCCATGTTGTATACTGGTCAGTCTGAAATTTCCGCTTGGAGCATGACGCCTGCTAATTCTTCCCTAGGATCTCAACTTCCTCTTTACTTCACAGGCGCTTCACTCAGCTTGATTGCAGAGGATATTGATGCAGCAGATGTCATCGGTTGGCTTCCGGTAGCCAACACTCTCTCCATCGCCGCTGTAGCCCCCTTCGTAGGCTATCTTCAAGATCTTTTCGGCAAGCGATATATCGCCCTGTTTGGTGCGACGCTACTGGTCGTGGGCTGCATCCTGCTCGGAACCGCTCATAACCTGGACCAAGCACTTTCCGGCATGGCTCTCGCGGGCGCTGGTGCCGGCGTTGGCGAGCTCACGGGTCTCGCTGGTCTTTCGGAAATTGTGCCCGTCAAGCAGAGAGGCTATTCTTTGGCCGTCTTGACTGCCTTTGTCTTGCCCTTTTGCCCTTATGTCATGTATACTGAGCTCTTCACCACTCGTGGATCGAACCGGACTTGGCGCTGGGGCTCGTGGATCTCGTTGATCTACAACGCAATCACTCTTGTTGGATTGGCCATTTTCTACTTCCCTCGCGCACACGTTCGTGCTGAGGGCATGCGATTCAAGCAAGTTCTCAAGCGGATTGACTACGTTGGAGGCTTCCTTTCCATTACCGGTCTCACGCTCCTCCTCGTTGCTTTGCAGGCAGGCGGCTACAATCATCCTTGGAAGTCGGTGTACGTGCTGTGCAATCTCCTCTTCGGCATCGCTCTTCTCCTCGCCTGGTTCGTGTGGGAGTGGAAGTTTGCCAAGCACCCCATGGTTCCCAAAGAACTCTTCCTCGGCCAGCGGGTCGTTGGCTTCTCCTTTGCCGTTGCCTTCGTCGCCGGCATGAACTTCTTCAGCTTGCTCAACTTTTGGCCATTGACGATCCGCTCGGTTTGGGATCCGTCCCCAATCGCAATTGGCTACCGTGGCTTGCCTGTGGGATTATCAACGGCTGTTGGAGCGATATTTTGGGTTCGTGTTCCGATGTGCCTTCCACACCGTTCAGATTACTGACGATGGCATCAGTGCGGCTTGCTATCATACTTCCCTGCGAACTGCAACTACATCTTGTTCGCTGCGTCAGTCATGCTCACAGCTTTCGGAGGCTCTCTTGCAAGCATGGATCCCACCAATCAATACCAGAGCGTCACGCTGGCGTCGTTCTCAGCATTTGGTCTGGGCGGCGTGATTGTGCCGGCAGCCACGGTGGCTATGATCGCTTGTCCGGATGCGCTCATCACGACTTGCGCTGCTCTCTCTCTGTCCGTGCGAGCTGTTGGTGGAGCCATTGGATACAGCATCTACTACTCCGTCTTCACTGACAAGCTCAAAACCGAGCTGCCAAAGCTTGTCGGCGAGTATGCTGTAAAAGCTGGGCTGCCATTGACCAGCGCGGAGCTCTTCGTTGGCACCTTTTTGACGACACCCACCGCTGAAGCACTCGCTCAAGTTCCCGGAATCACACCGCAAGTCATCGCGGCGGCTACGACTGGTGTTCAATGGGCATACGCCAATGCACTACATCTCGTCTGGTGAGTGTTACCGTGCCTGATGAAGCATGAACTCGGACTAACGTGGTCAACAGGTACACTTCGATTGCATTCGGAAGCTGTGCCATGATCTGCTCTCTGTGCATTCCGAATACCAGGAAGTACCAGACGAACAGAATCGCTGTGGCGATTTAGATCCTCATACCTGCGTCTGTAATGAATATCCGCCAGTGAGCACGTGCTCATTCTTCCCAATCTCAAGCTTTCGATGAATTTCACCCGCTAGACTGAGTCCGAGAGCTTGTAGCAAACCAGCCTTGACTGCTCTGCTGTGCATATCCACATTCGAGCGCCCTCGCAGATCCTGAATGGGCGCGGATTCAAGTTGTGGAGTACTGTGCGTTTCCATCACGGCGGCGAGTGACATCTTCTTTCCTCAGCTTACCTCAAAGTCGGGAGTTTCTCGGCGGCGTCGAGTTCAGAAGGTCAAAGTTCTGTCGGTCTGACTGCAGCATGTCTCTGCGTTCTCCTACCGAAATGGTCGACGCAGCCAAGCACGTAAAATGCTTCGCTTGGTGTCACGCTTGCGTGCGAATGATCAGTGCTCGAGCTTGGCGTGTACCCGGGCGCGAAGATCCATCCGCCCCGAAAAATTGGGCACGCACGATTTCGCATATATCAAAGCATAGGGAACGGAACAGAGACTGGAAATATGGGCTATTCAGCGTGGGTCCACAAAGCCAATGCGGCGTCGGCCGCTATTCTACTTCCGGCTTGAAGGCAGCGGACATGTATTCGCACAACACGGGCAAAATGGGCATGGCCCAAGGAGAGAAAAGGCACATGCTTCTTCACCGAGATCCGGGCCGGTCTGGCTACCTTCTTTGCCATGGGCTGCATCATCTCGGTCAACGCCAATCGCCGTGGCGCCTGGAATGGGCTTGAATGCATCCTGTGCTTTCAACGTCGGTGGTACATCCCCTACACCACCGCCCTCACGGCTGTCTTTGCCGAGGGCTTCATTTTCGTTGCCTTGACCATCCTAGGCCTTCGACAATGGCTCGCAAGAGCGATCCCGCACAGCATCAAGATGGCTACTACAGTCGGCGTTGGACTTTTCTTGACTTTGATCAGTCTTACGCATAGTGCCGGCATTGGTCTCGTGCAGGGCGCATCTTCCAGCCCTCTCGAGCTCGCGGGGTGTTCGGCAGCTTTCTTCGACGAGCGCGCTGCGGGAGGTAAGAAGGCTGAGGAAGAAGATTCGATCGGGATGGAGCATGAAGGCCAGATGCCCAATGTTCGGGCGAGAGAAGTGTCGAGAGATCGGAGTGGTCAGAGTAGTAGCGATGGCATTCAACGATGGCGAAGTTCTGGGAAGCTTTGAGGTGACAGGACAAGCATTTTATGTCGCGATGATGATGGACAGTTTTTTACCGGCAGCTTCTTTCCTTTCGACTTTTCCAATCTTTGTCTCGGCCTTGTCGATTGGCGCTTCTCCGGGATAGCATCCAGTATCAAGCATAACATTGCCAAGAGCTCGGCGCCGAAGAGAAATTTGCCGCCGGCCGACCACGCTGCAGAGCTTTCTCGACCCGATGCACCTCCTCTCGCTCGCGGAATGGACGATATCGAACTACCCCAGCGCAAGCGCAAGCGCCAGCGACGACCACGGCCACGCACAACTTGTGCCCCGTGCCATCAACGCAAGGTGAAATGCAATCAGCAGGTACGAGCGATCGATGCTCTCCATTTCGAGGCGGCATGCTAATCGATTTCTACCCAGAAACCATGCGATCAATGTGTCCGGCATCACCGAGAGCACGATTGCCAGTACCCAGATGGCTTACCAGTACGCATCGACTCGCCGCCACAGCCACATCACGTCGAAACTTCAACGTCTGCTGAGTCGCGGCTCGATCCGGCCCGAATTTATATCCATGCCCCTCCATCCGCCAGTCCAGCTGTGCCGCAAACCCAACGCTCCTCATCATCAGAATTGCTCCATGTCTGGACGACGGAATTCCCCACACGAGGTCGCAGTCACTACTCCTTTTACCTGGGCCCCTTCAAACCACTTCTCGCATTCGCCCAAGACGATGCACCTGCAACCCAATCCCCGGATCCGCTCCGAGCGGCTGAAAGTGGTGCCTACGATGGTCAGGAAATTTCCGTAAATCCTGGTCGAAGTCATGAACGACATGCCCAGCACATTCAGGGACAGGCATCTGCAAATATCTACGACGAGATTCCATCGAAAGAGACCGCGGGGCTTTTGTTGGAACGATACTTCGACACATTCAACAAGGTCTGTCCGATTTTGTATCGTCCGACCTTCGAGATCGCCTTCAACGCCATGTTGGAAGATCCGCGGAGTGTGAAGATTTGCTTCGTCATGGAGGCGCTCATGGTCCTCGCTTTGGGAAATGCCACCCTTCCGGAACAACGACAAGTCGTCACGCAAGACGTCGCACTCGGCTGGCTTGATCTCGCTGCTTCTGCGCCTTCCACTGCAATGGATCTGCGCGAGTTCGACATTGACACGGTTCGCATGTGGGCGCTGATCAATTTCACGCGGCAGCTACTTAAACTTGATCCAGTTGCCGACTACATCTTCACCGGCTCAGCTTTGAGGGCAGGAATGGTGATTGGCCTACATCGACCCTCTGCTTGGGCAAAAGGCGGCAATCGTCGAGGCTTGTGGGAAGCACTTGTGGGTCTCGACCTTCAAGCTTGCATAGCGTCTGGAAGTCCGCCATCCTTACCGTGGCTGCATCTCGATAGTCAACTTTCGGCCAGCGAGGCTGCAAATCTCGCTGACGATGACAGTACCACTCGGCATCTCCACGACATTCGCCTCGGCCGAGCGCTGTCACGATCTCTGTCTGTGCGCTACAAGATCGCCCATCTCTTGAACGTCGAAACACACGCGCCATTCGACACAGCAATTTCTCTCGGTCGAGCTTTGACGCAAATCATGGCCCCAGCACTCTCTTCCGACTCACCCCATGACAAATCCTTCCAACATCGCTTCGTCAACGGTATCTATCGATCCTTTCTCTCCGCCGTCCATCGTCCCTTCGCAACCTTGGACCTTGCCGCTTACCACTATTCACGAGATCTATCGATCGCACTCGCCACGCAACATCTCCAGGATGTCATCGCTGCTTTGGACCCTAGCAATACCCCAGATCACTTCGATCGCCTTCTCTCCGGTTACGGAGCTTTCTTCAAGCTCGAAACGTATCACGCTGTACTCATGCTCAGCTATCACATCTACCACAAGTCCGAAGAACAACTTGCTTTAGAAGCTGCTGGTATCAATTCTCGCGCTGCTGATCGAGAGAATACCGTCCGTCTTATCCGGCGATATCTTGACGCTGTGCAGGGCCACGATGCAATGCAAGATCACGTACCTCAGCCTCATCTCATCGCTTCTTTGGTTTTGGCACACTTCTACGCTCCTCAATCTCCGAGTTCGGGCTGTGCGGACTATAGGGCACATATCGCTTACCAAGGAAGTCGGGCAATGCGCGGCGATCTCTTGCCAGGGCCAGGACCTCTGAACTAGCCAGGCTCCTTATTGTTATCTTTGAGAAGCTCTTGTAATACGTTGACTGGAGAGGTTCCTGGTCTGCTGCGGCTAAAGCTGTCCGACAAAAGAAAAAATTCGAACATCGCTCTGGTCTCGGTTGAGCAACTGCGCACCATCAAGCTGACCGAATGTTTGGTTGAAAGTCGAGTCCCATCTCACCGCTGATCGCTCTAAGCAACTTCCACAAGATCAAAAGCCCGCAATGTGCCAGAACATGTATACCCCGCACACAAGCACACTCTACACCAGGTTATTTTGGCTATCCTACCTAATGCCATCAACGTCCGAAGAAGACGTTACGCCCTAAGAAGGACTCGTATTCGAGAGCCCGCTACGATTTGTAATCGTAGCTTACTTAGTTATTATAAGAACCTAAGCAAGTAAAGTCTCCTATCCTACCTTAGCAAATCCTATATAATAGTTATATAAGGTTATTACGTATAGTACTAATCCGCTAGTATAAAGCCTACTTAGCGTATACGCGGAGATACTTAGTAGCTCGTACGGAGATACTCGGTAGCCGGCTTAGCGGGTATACTAGCTATATAAGGCTATCGAGCTTAGTTTAAGTAATAGGAAATACTCTACCCTATTCTTAAAAAAGATACGGTTTAGTTCTACTATCTACTACTATAATTAGTAGAGGGTATTCTATACGTTGCTATTAACCTATTTTCTTATAGTTCTAAACCGTCTACCCTTAGTAGCGGCCTATAGAACTTCGGAAGATAAACGTAAGCGATCCGAATACGCCGGGCGCGGAAACTATATAGGATAATATACTAGGAGCGCCGGCGGCCGGCGGTATTAGAAATACTAGTAACGATTAGATTAAGCTAACTACTATACTAGAATAGGCTCTATTTAACTAAATCTATAGACTAGTAGGCTATTTTTAGGCTAATTAACCTTAGGACCTATAGGCGATAGTAGTACTAGTAAAAGTACGCGTAACTTTAACTATATATAATTCGCCGAGGCTATATAGAGTATCTCTATCTAGGGATAGAGTAGGAAAGTCTAAAAGAGCGCTATTATCTTTCGTTATAGCCCTAGTAAGATTTACTAAATCTATAACTTTAGACTAGTATTTAGGCCCTAGACTTAGAGATAGGGATTTAGTCTAGAAGGTAACTTAAAAGGCCGAAGAATTCTTATCGGATAGCCTCTCGGATATCGAAAACGATATATACTCTCGAGGGATAAATAAGGACCGAGGAAATCTTATACGATAGTTAGCGATTGTTTAGTTAATAATAGCAACCGGATTGATATAGCGATACCGGTCTAGTCTTGGCATATCAGACAGGGAGAGTCAATTCCGATACAGGCATAGCAAGAGGTGTACGTACTACCTAACCTTCAACTTCACCTTTACATCAACACTTCTATAAAAACCCCCCAAAATGTCATCTACAACTCCAAAAGACAACTTCAAAATCCTCGAAGCAACCCCAACCCACATCCCCTCCTGCACAACAATCCTCCCCCGATCCTTCCACTCCCAAAACGCCTTCGTTCGAAAATGCTTCCCCGACACACCTCTCGTGAGAACCTGGTGGACAAAAATCTTCCTCGAAGAAATCGCTTCCGACAACTGTCACGTTTTCATCGCAGTCGATGGAAACGACACACCTTCGACAAAAGTACTCGGAATCCTATGTATGCGTCTCTTAGACGCAGATGATGATTCCGCGGGTTTCTATTCTTTGTACCCATTCACGCCGGATCACGATGCGGAAATGTTTCGGCCGGCGATGGATGCGATGGTGGAAGGGCGGAGGAAGGTGTTTTTTGGGACGGGGAAGAGGCATTGGTTGATTGAGCTTTTGGGGGTTGATGAGGGGTATCAAGGGATGGGGGTGGGGAGGAGGTTGATGGAGAAGGGGTTTGAGATTGCGGATTTTAGGGGCGAAGATGTGTTTGTTGAGGCTAATGCTGGTGCTGTGGGGATGTATATCAAGATGGGGTTTGAGAGTCAGGGGAGTGTGGTTATGCCGGGGGAGATGAGGTATGAGGAGTTTATGCTTGTGAGGAGGAGGAAAGGAGGGATGTGAGTGTGCTTGATCAGCTCAATGTAATCAATGGTCGGGGGGAAGACCATCGAAACGATTTGACGAGGTTTTTCATATCGTCAGTCTTCCACCTCTCGACCATCCTCTCCCAAGCCGCCCTCGCCTCAGGCGAAAAGGTCTTGTAGATCTTTGCATCTCCCCCCTTCTCCGGACGACCTCTCCGCCACTTTCCATACCGACCAGCGAGCTCATCCACAATATTCAAACACGCCACAGCAGCCGACCGACAATTTCCTTGGAACTTGTATTCCCAAGGCTTTTCTTCCAGCCCAGTCACACCTTCCGGGAATCTCGGGAACGACTCGATATCAATCTCGTTCCTAAAGATCCTCAGTCAGTAACTAAAGAATCCGGTACGTACGTATACTTACTTACTCCTCGGCATCATCTTTCAACTCAAAACACAAATCCATCGCTTTGTCACACCACCAATACCGACTCTCATGACTCTGAATATTCCGTGGCCAATGACTTAAATGAGTCTGGAACTTCGATATCCACAACTCGTTAAAATCTTCTTTTGAGAGGCCTTGTTTGAATATAGGTTGAGACATATCCATATTACACAGACAGGGATTCTTAGGATATCCGCATTCTGGACAATTGTTGTCGATATCGTTTGGGTCGGTCCAAGAGGTCGGGTCCGACCACGAAGCAGTTTCAAGGTTAATGCGTCGTCGGGGTGGTGCTGCGAGTCTGCGCTCGACTTCCTCTGGATCCATAGGCATCGTGTTGGGCACCGAAGTGATGGCTATAGACCGCTAATAACATTTTGAGCTTCTGACGCTGTTTGCTACAGCCTATCCTGTCTCTCTATGTTTGGCTTGAGAATGGTCTAGTGAGACGTTGGTGTTGTATCGGCTATGCTCGACGGTTCTGAAGATGCCGTGTGTATGAAAAGATGCGCCACCTCCGTTCTTACTTCGTGTCAATGAGAGTCCCTTGATAGTGACTCGGAAAACCGCTCATCTCCATTCGCCCTGCATCTCCAATCTTCTTCGTGAGACTTGCCGATCAGGTTGCGCTCTATGGTAAGGTTGTTCTCAAGTTCCAGCGTCTCAGACAATGCTCGAGATTTCCAGCGGCATTTAGATGTTTCTAGTGTATCTATATTGCTTGCTAGTGTTCACCAGCGTCTCGCGATCGATGTCAGCTTTAGTGTGCGCTACTGATTAACTTCTTCTGCAAATCTCAAGATCCCAATATATTATCGCAATAGCCAGCCTCGACTATAGATATTAAATACTAAATATTTGGTGCTTAGACCCTATATTTGCGAGCGAAGCTCGCACTACTATAGCAGTCTCGCTCGCCAGTAGTGCAATACGTCGTTTAGCCACCACGTGACTCCCCGGATTTTGGAATGCGATTGTTTGATTGGCTAAATCCTACATAGTTACCCTTAGGCATCAACTTTTACGCGACTTCCAGATAACACTAATACTACGCGCTAACTATAGCAACACTATACGCTAACAATACCCGCTCCAAAGCACGATATATGTACGCTACGTATCGCGCAACATAGCAGACGACGCAATTCAAGAAACAGAAAGAGAAGCAGAACAGGCAGGAACATAGGCAGCAAAAGGAATATAGGTAGTAAAAGAGAAGGATTGAAGGGCAGCAAAAGGGCAGCGGAGTACGAAAGCTTCGCTCGCACTTAGTAGGCACGCGCAGCCGCCTACAAGCACATATTTAGTAAATATGGATATGGCTTCTAGCGTATTTAGGTAAATGTTCAATATTTAGTCTAGTTCTTAGCGACGGCGAGGACGAAGGGAAACGAGCTGCGAGATCGATTACGATATGCCTACTTGTTAATAGTGATAGTATCTTGTTTCTTAGAAGAGTCTTTAGTATTTTAGTATAAAGGACGCCTCGGAATAGGCATTTACTACCCTTACTAATAACCTAAGGTATCTTCCTAGAAGTAAGGTAGGTTTGCTACTACTTTAGCTATAGAATGCCCTATCCGGAACTTATCTGACTAAATATAAATAGACCTACTATTTAGTCTATCTATATTCAGATTCATATTCAACTAAATATAAATATATATTTAAACTAATTATTATTTAATATCTATAGCCTCGACTCCCTACCTCTAGAAATATTCGAGCAGATCGCGAAAAGCGTGCCGGCAGAAACACTCATCTCACTTCGCATCGTAAATCGACAATGCTGCATTGAAAGTCCTCAAAACGTACGCCGAAGTGCATTACAGCCATCGCAGGATCACATTGGGCGACATCGGCATGCTCGCCAAGGCATACTTACAAAGTGGTAGCGAACGATAAGCTGGCGATGGCAATGCGCTCGCTCAGTCACATTCAAGCTCGAAGCCAAGGCAGAAGATCTCTGGTCCGTGGAGCTTAAGGAGCGCTTTCTGTTGTGGCTAACGGCATTCTTCGGCAGCTTGAAAGAACATAGAAATGTTCAAGAGATACGAATCGCCAATGTGAAGGCCGAGCCGCTTCCACGACAAGCGGCCGGGTACTGCATGAACAGTGCGTGGCCATTCACTGCCGTCTCAGAAGCACTCTACCCGAACAATATATCAGTGCCCTCAATCGTTGTGGGTGACTTGGACCAGGAAGAATTCATGCAATGGAGCCCAGCGGGCACGCTGCTTTCATGAACCTTGCATCATGGTTAACTACCTTTCATTTCAGCGGCTGGATTGACGACGACGACACAGAGACAGGCGACGAATTCATAGAGATCCTCGCCGGCGCCCCTTATCTCTAGCATTTACACTTCACTCAATATGAGAGTGAAGCTTCTCATGTCAGCGGAGCGTTGTTCAGATAGACGTTCGCAGGATTGAAGGAGCTCGGAGTCAGAGGCGTGGCTGTCGGAAATTGTTCCATTTACTCGAAGACAACCGGCGCTGATGGAGCGAAGGATCTCAGCATCTGCGGGCAAGACGACGAAATCGGAGCCTAGGTCAACAGAGAAGAAAGCTGTGCAAAGAATCTGAAGACACGGACGGGACTGCAAAAAGTAGTACCGGACGAGAGAACGGAGGGCCTGTTCCGAGATACCTTTGAATCCTAGTGCATCAATTCAACTGCCAACCACCCGGCATCTTCGATTTGCGTCGAGCCTGGGTCCGCAGATATTGAGCAGCCTGCTTCAAGAGGTCTCCGGTCTTATGAGAACATTGCTTGTTCGCTTTAGCATTATTAACAGCCTCGCTAATACTCCCATCGAATGCTTGCCCGGTAGAACTGTCCTTCTGAAACTCGTCAAGTGCAGTCTGCTCCTTGGCTTCCGACACATGAAAGAGCTGCTTCGATCTGGCTTGTTCGAGCTCGAGGACGAATGGCAGCAGTATTACTTCTCCTTCTGCCGCGGAGGTCACAACTCTCCAGATGGTGCTTGGGAACAAGACGATTGCACCTGGCATTGTCCCGTCTGCAAAGAATGCAACGACTGGCGAGAATGGCATTGCTCGACATGCAAGAAATGCACGTATGGGGTGAGCATACCGTGCGAGGGCTGTAGGGGAGGGGGGGGGGGGGGTTCGAACACCTACCATCAATGTCGAGAGGAGCAGCCTTATGACTTCTATGACTCTGGATCTGAATCTGATGGCGGCGACGACGAGTCTGGCATCGATGATGAGCCTCATAGAGTCAACAACGCACAACATCCAGTAGTCGTTTCTGAGTCTCCCGCGGACTCTTTGGCTGATGAACCACCCCCTGTGCCGACTCTTTTTGAGAACCCGGAGAGGGAGACTACAGTTGAGGTGGACATCCCACGGTCCATCGTCACTTTCAGAGCTCCAATGGATGCATCACCGACCGCAGCCTCACGGGCCGAGTGGTGCCAAGATATCGGTCGAGCCAATCATAGCCAGACTTGATGAACGGCAGCGACAGCGACAGCGACAAGCTTAACTTGACCTCTTTGAACAAACGACTCGAAATTTCTCAGCCTCGATGGGCATCTCCAGCAAGCCAGGAACACAATCACCGAAATCCCTGAACATCGCGTAGCCCGATTCCAGACAACCAGACATGACTCGAGACATCTTCCCAATCGGGGGTTTGATCGACGCCACAACAACCACCCCATCGTCACCACGCAGCGCCAACGAGTCGTGTCTCAAAGCTCCATTGTATATCAAAAGAATCGAAACCATTCCACCAACACTTTGACGAACAGCAGGGATCCATTGACTTACAACGAACCAGAAAAAAAAATCCAACATGGCCGACCGCGCAAGCAGCACATCCTCCACCATCATCCCCCTCAGCAGCAGATCTTCCATCTCCTCCTCCTCCTCCCCTTCCCTCTTCAACGACGAAGCCCAACAAACCGCCGCCGAGAAGTTCGTCATCAAAATAAAACCCCAACAACCAGACGCACCGCCCATCGCCATGGAAGCACGGGGTTCCATGACCGTGACACGATTAGCGCAAAAAGTCGCCGCGCAGGAAGGGTCGAGTGTCGAAGAGCAAGTGTTAGAGTTCGAGGACCAGGAGGTATTTAACGGGAAGTGGAAAAGGGAAGATTTGCGACGGAGTAGGATGTTGGCGCCTGTGAGTAGTCATGGACAGGGAGGAATGTGTGTTATGTATGCTGACTTGAAATGATGCGATTTTTGGGGGTTCACAGTTTGGAATCACGGAGAAATGCACGATAATTCGGAAAAGTGCGAAGGAGTGAGTTAGTTGTATGGACAGAAAAATGCGAATGCGAATCGCAAAATCTTGTCCTTCCCTCCTTATCATCATCCCACGTAATCAAACGTCCGTTTCCGACTCAAAACACTCCGAATCAATTCCGGCACAGCATTATTCTCAAACTCAGCATTACTCGCCACCGCTCCGGGGGGTCCTCCGACCGTAACATTAACAGGCGAAGTCACAGCAGGAGGAGGTAGATAGCGCGCCGCGGGGAGGACGTCATCGGTCGCCAGACCCAGGGCATATTTGTCCGCCGGCCGTGGAGGGCCTCCGGTGGTGAACCTCGCATCGATCGCAGGATGGGCGTCTCTCAGTCTCGCGAGGTTCGGATCGGCGCCATCGTCTCCGACTTCTGCGAGGATGCTTTGTCGGAGTTGGGAGAAAGTTGGGCGGTCGATGGGCTGGACTTCGAGGCAGGACATGATGAGGTTGCGGAGGCGGGGGGAGTAGTTGGTGAGTTCGAGCGGGTGGGTGAAACCTGGAGGTTTGTGTGGGGTGGCGGCTTCGTCGCCTTGCCAGAGGTTGGCCCAGGGGTTGTTGTGGAGGATGCCTCGCATGATCATGCCGACGCCCTGGGGGAGGATGTCGTGTTAGATGACTGCTGTGCGCGATGGGGAGGCTTGTATAACGTACCCAAACATTCGCCGCCGACTCGGGCGCGTATGTGCCCGCAGCACCATTACCTCTCCGATACCTCTTTGCCATTTCGGGAGCTCGATATCCAGGCCCGCTGAAAGCGATCCAATTGTCCTGCGGATCGAGACCTGCTTTCGGGAAAACGGTAGCAAGCCCGAAATCCCCAAGTTTCGCCAGAGGAAAGCCGCGAAACGTCCCACTCGTGTTCTCGCCCAGGAAGACATTGTCCGGCTTCATATCCCCATGGATGATCTGGTCCCACAGAGGTCGAGCCGCGTCTCGAAGATGCGAACCTTCCATCAAAAGCCCGGCAGTCACGAGCGAGTCGAAGACAGCCCAGAGGAACGGTTCGGGCATGAAATTCGGATTCAAGCTTCGAGGCCAGTAGTTGCTGGAGAGGGCTTGCAGGTCTCCTCCGCTGCAGAATTCCATGTAGATGCGGTACCCGGGACTTGTTTCGAACGGTCTCTTGCGGCGCCAGTTTCGGATGTTGACTACGCTGCTGGAGCCGGGGAGGTCGACTAGTCTCAGCATTGCAACGGCTTCCATGGGATGACGCGGCGGAGGTTGGACGACACCAGAAGGGTTCAGGTAGTTGGGATTGGAATTGTTCGTGTCTTTGACTGTGACACGCTGTTGGCAATGTTAGATGAGAGGTGATGGAGGCGAGATGGCCATGTTTGTTTACTTACGTCTGAGATGCGACCCGCGGCGTCCTGTTTGATCCATATCGACGCGACTCCATGCATTCCTGCGCCTAGATGCATTGGTCCCATCCAGGAACTCGAGAGGTCGGCATTTCTTGCTTCTCTCTGTCTCAAAGCTTCCTTGGCTCGTGCGCGCAGTCTGTCTCGCTGATCGAGGGATAAGGCATCAAAGTCGCCGCCCCACTGGTTACTGAACATCGCCTGCAGACGATTCACTTCCGGCACCGTGGCATTCTGCCAAAGGGTATGCTGCTGATGACAACGGACGATCGACGGGAAAAGCGCTTCGACATCGGTCCCTGCCACCATCGGCTGAGTCGGAAATCTGGAGGTGTAACAAGCAGTCAGTCGAGTCAGTGCCTCCTCGAAGCCTTTGATGTTGTCAAGATGCCGGATGAAATCTCTCAGATTGTTCACACTGGGTTCTTGTCCGAAATCGTTGATGCGCGCGCCATCGTCAATCATGTCGGTATCTTTGTCCCAGCGGCTACGGATTGCCACGATATGAGTGAGAAGATCGATGCGCCTTTGCATTGGCGTCACGTATTGATTGAGGTAGATCCGCTCTCCGCGAGGGACAACGGCGTTGCTGTTCGCACGCGTTTGCACTTCGGTGCGAATGTCGTTGATCAGGGTTTGCAGATTGTCTCTTCGGTCTCGGAGTGCATCTCGATTCGCGTCGAGGTAGTCTCGGTCCTCTGAATATGTTGGCGTTGGACCGGCTCTCGTGGGACCAGCGGGACCTATACGGCTACGGTCTCCGAAACTGCGTATACGTCTCGTGTAGCCTCGCATAGCACCGAGAGCTGCCATCCATGTTGCAGCGACGGTTTGGGCCTGGTCACGAGCGGGAACCACTCGCTCGCGGACTGACTTGTGCTGAACGATGTTCACGATTCTGTCCAAGCTGGCTGCGAGACTCCTGGTAGATAGGCAGACATCGTAACCTCTTTCGAAGAAGTCATCCAATGTATTCCGATCATTGGTATTCGGGACTGCGTTTGGCAAGGGTGAAGGGTTCATCAAAGTGATATCGAGTTGTGCTCGAACATTGGTCCAACGATCAACTTCCGTGATGACATTGGCTTGTTCAGCGACGGTGATTGCGTTCCAAGCGTTGCTGGCTCCTCTTCTCACACCTAAGAGAGATCAATCTTGGTCCTTGTGTTCAGATCAGATACACTTACCTCCCTGACCATGACTGGTGGCACGAGGCTGTGCTGCCCTCCATAAATCTACGTTGAAGTCTTTCCATCGTTCAAGTGGAGTAGGAGCTGCTGCTGCTGCTGCCATGATTTGGTTTGTCAAAAAGGTCTATGGCAAGCACTACAGAAAACAATTGGCGGAAGACAAAGTGCTCGCGAAATGCGCGAGATTCGCTTGATGGTGGGTTCCATGTGATTGTCTTTGTCTCCCACACCACAAAGATCGACACCTCTCTCGCAATTCCGAATCCGGCGCTACACGGATGCTTTGTCGACCATCTAGACCTCGGAACACTCCATGAACTCTCCGTGGGCGACTGCTCAACCAATCATTTCGAAAGTCCTCTTATTAGACTTGACGGTGTCTTTGAGATATTGCATTGCATCTTGAACGTTTGTGGGAACGGCAGCCTCTTCACCAGTTCCTCCCCCAACGACTTCAGGATTCGCGGAATCTGCAGTCGGCCGAGGAAGTCTCGTCTCGAATGGCAAAGTGTCTGCTGGCAGGTCGTCGACAGCTAGACCCACGGCATAGTTATCCACACTTCGATGAGGACCGTGGAGGATAAATCGAGGGTCATCGGCAGGAGCATCGCGGAGATTGACCAGGCGAGCATCAGTGCCTGTAGGACCTGTTTCAGCAATGATCGCACGTCTGAGGTCGACAAATGTAGGGCGTTTCTCGGGAATGATATCGAGACATTTCATGACCAGATCCCTCAACGTCGCGCTGTATCTGCCATCTTCAACGGCTGTGAATGACGGAGGAGGCTTCGGCCATCCATCTTCTCGGCTGTTAGCTCGTCTTCCTGGACTCGAAATTTGGGAACGACTCCAGAGTCCAGCCCATGGATTAGTATGCATCATCTCCCGCATCACAAATCCTGCTCCCCATACATTTGCTGGGGACCTAGGATATAGGCTTCCAGACACACCAGCCTCACCGTCTTCCTCGGTAGTATTGTATACCTTGGTCATCTCAGGTGCTACCCAGTTGGAATAACGCCGTTCCCAGCTATCTGGCGGCTCGATTCCCGTTGCTGGAATGATCATTGTAAGGCCGAAATCCGAGAGCTTAGATATCTGCCAGCCTCGAAAGTGGCCGGTGGGGTTGTCCGCCAGCAGAATGTTGTTTGCCTTCATGTCGCCGTGTACAATTTCGTCCCACATGGGCGGTGTTGTCTTGGGGAGATGATGGCCCTCCATAAGCAAGCCGGCAGACACAAGAGAATCGAACAGCGCCCAAAGGAATGGCTCGCTTAACGGATCCTCGTCTGGCTCGTGGTAAATCGACTGGTATGCTTTAAGATCGCCACCCTTGCAGTATTCCGCATATATTCGATGTCTCTTGTCGCCGTTCACCGGCGGCTTTGTCCTGAAATTGCGAATCCGCACAATATGATCTGAGCCAGGTAGGTACTTCAACTTGTACATAGCTGCCACCTCCAAAGAGATGGGGTATGGTGCTTTCCATAGCCCAAGAGATGGATTGTCGTTCTCGTTGTAGTTGGTTGCCTCTTTGACAGTGACACGATCTACGATGCGTCCAGCCGTGTCTTGTTTGATCCAGAGCGAGACTATACCGTGTCCGCCCTCACCTAGGAACACTGGCCCCATCCATCCTTGGCCTAGTTCGGCGTCCATGGTCTCTCGCCGCTCAACCACCTTATCAGCGAACTCCTTCAAAGCGATTTTCTCATCTTCGTTCAGGCTGTCGTAGTCTTCCCATTTGGCCTCGAAGGCGTCTCGCAGGCGTCGGATGTGAGCCGGAATCCGTTCCAGCCATTCTCTGTGCTTGCCGTAGGCGTCTTCCATGATCGGGAACAGCGTTGCAAGCTCTGTTTCTGCGACATCTCCAGGGGGTGGAGGCGCTGGAGGCCCAGGCAAGCGAGCATCGTAAAAGTCATTCATTCGCTGGACGGCGTCGTGAAAGCTCTTGAAGTCGTCCAGACTCGCGATATAGCGTTCCAGCTCGTCTACATCCGGCAATGGAGCGGTGGGGGCAGTACTCTCATGCGGTTCACCATCGCGAGGGTCATTTTGAAGCCAGTATCGCAAGACTTCCACTGTTGCCCTCAGTCTCGTAAGCGTAAGGTCTTGTTCACTCCTCATCGCCACAAGACAGCGGCTTTGTGCAACTGCAACATCTCTAGTGTCACCACTAAGGGCATTGACGGCAGCGTCAAAATCTTGTCGAAGTCCGTCCCGGTCCTGAATACGCTGTCTCAGGGCAGGGATGTGATTGTCAAAGTACTCCCTGACCTTGCCGTAATCACGGTCACCGTCTGTGCCACGAGGGGGAGCGCGAGGTGCTATGTCTCTAGCGTACTCCTGACATCGCGTCTCGAGGTCCCGTATGGCACCAAGAGATTGCCGATGCTGCGTTGCAGTAGCATTCAAAGTGTTCCTGTGAGTCACGAGCTTCTCTCTGACGGGCTTTTGTGGCAGGGCATTAATGAGGATTGTGGCGATTTCAACGAGGGTCTCTTCGTGCTCGAGCCTGCGGGAAATGGCTCGGAAGTAGTCTTGCACTGTATTGATTGTCGCAGTGCGGTTCGGGACTTGCGCTGGTATGGCTGGTAAAGCGGCAAGCTGTGCCTCGGTGGCGATGTAGTTCTGAATGATTCGGTAGACATTGAGCCGCTCAGGAGCAGTGAATCTGGTCCATACGTTGTTGAGGCCCACCACAACGGCTGCAGGACGTTCTTCAGCTCTGAATCGTAACAAGACATGAACTTCAACTTACCATTCTGGCCTCGTTCTCCGCCTGGACGACGACCTGGGCGCCAAATATCAAGATTGAATTCCGTCCATGCTGCTTTCTGCGCAGCCGCAGTCGGAGCTACAGTTGCCATTTCTGATCAAAGGCTCGTGATACGAGAAGTGCGTTCACGTCAACCTGTCTGGGAGAGACAAGAAGTGCGAACGCATTCCATCATGAACTTCTTTGTCCCACCCTACGAACAAAACACCAAGATTCCCGAATCCGGCCAAAATTTGACGCCTTGTTCCACACCTCACGGTCGAAATCCACGTTGTACGAGGTACGACAGTCTATAATAAGCCAGCAGCTCTCTTTGTTCTTCCTGCATCCATCTCATTCTTCCCCGTCTCCTCTCATTTCGGAACAAGCATACCCTTCCGCCTACCCGGGTCTATACTCGGCTTTCCAACCATCTTGACTAATCTGATGAATTCCGCAACCCTGCCAGTGGTGCGTGGTTTGAAGAGCGATACAAGGGTTTTAATATCGGTGCCTTGAGCCGGGATAGCAGCTCTGATTTCCTCGAGGGTAGGAAAGTCCGTGCTGATGGCAGGCGATGCGGCATGCTCTTCCTCACTCCTCCTCTCCCTCTCCAAAAGTACCTTAACCTTCCTCTCAAACGGATTAACCCAAGGATTGTGCAACTCGACGATGGTAGAGTTACACGCCGCAGCCGGATCATCACTGCTGGTCAAACAGCTCCCACCACTCCAATACTCATTCCCAGGCAAAGAGTTTCCATCCCAAGCCCAAATTCTCACAAGCAATTCTTCGGTCTCTAGTTTCCCACAAGGAGGTCTCTGACTACCGATGAGGACGTTGATACCTCTTTCTTTGCCAATAGCTTTGAGGCTTGCTTCCAGCTTTGGCCAGCCGGTCAATTTCTCCCATCCGCATTCGAGAGTTGTGACATGTTTGAGGTCGAGCCAGGTAAGGGAGTCGAGGAGGGCTTCGAAGTACCATTTGATTTGAATTTTGGAGACGCGCCAGACGCCTAGACCAAGGCCGGGTAGGAACATGTGAGCTGTGGTTCCTTCGGCAGCAGCGCGGTCATCTGCTTCGAGCAGGGCGGTTTCGATCGTGAGCTGGATGCGGCCCTTGTAGATCTTCTCGTTGAGATCGCCTTCCTTGAATGTCTCCTCATCGTAGTCTGGATCGAAGAATTTGCGGAAGATTTTGGTGAGCTCTGGATCTTGAAGTCGCTCGCCGTGCCAGTGTTGAGCCAGACCGCAGATGATGTGGTCCATTTGCCCTCGCGCATCGAAACGCGCACCGACTAGACCGACGATGATGCCACGATCTTGATGAGGGACGGTGGGGTCGATTTCAGCTCTGCTATCTCGTTGACCCGCGTTGATGAAGTGGGTAGGTCCAGATGTGCCGAGCATGGAGGCGAGCATCATTTCATCGTAGGAGAGATAGTCCTCCAGAAAGATGTGGTGGTTGACATCTTCCGCATCCGTGCCGACGCGCATCCATTCGTCATGGCCGTAGGGCAAAATGGTGCCATCTCGGAGGACGGTGTAGTCGTGCGCTTGGACGAAATGCAGGCAGCGATTCGTGATGAGACGAGCAACGAGGTCGTGTTGAGACATGTCGGCGTACAGGCGTTTCTCTATGTCGGAGCCGTGGGCTTGCTTGTAGTGGAGGAAGGCGGTGATCAGAGGTTGAAGCTTTGGGTGCACGATTACATGCGTCTGCAAGGCATCTCGACTGATTTGAACAGGGTCGAAGTGCTTGATGCGATTGTTCTCTGTGGGTATGTTCCAAGGGCACTCGTGCAGGAAGTTAAGGGGCGACTGGAGCCGTGGAGTTGTTGGATTGTGTCCGCCGGAGCTGTTGTCGGCGACATGGTATGAGCGCCGCGCTGTTCTTGTCTTCTTGGTGCTTGTTGATGCGCTGGTCGCGGCCGGTGGCGTATCTGCTCTGCGCTTCGTGGCCATGGCTGCAAAGTTTCGAGGAATAGCAATTTGCTATTGATGCTGTCTACAATGCGGTGACGCTTTGATATCAGCTGGAAGGTGAGTTGAGTCGTCAGCAAGAGGACCGGATGCGGAAGGGATGTGTAAGTGTATAAAGGAAGCTTTTTTTTTCAGACAAAGAGAGCTCCTCCCCCACAGCGGCATTCGCCCTTCACTTGATCTCCCCGCCCCAGCTTCCAGCATGTGCAAGGTATACGTAGGTAATACTCATATATTGCTCTGCCGCCCAGATTTCCACTCTCCACCCCTGGCTCGCTCACACACCTCCTTCAAAGTCTTCCCAGCCCACTCAAAGTCACCTTCTATGAGGTATACTTGCGCCGACAACCTTGTCCAGAACTTGCCGCCGTGCACCATTACAGCCAAAAACGTATCGTACTCTTCGACCAGCACATTGCTCAGCCACTGCGCAATTTCTATGGCAATTCCCATGTCGCCGTTTGCATCCTTCTCGAAGTCGATTGGCAGAGCGACGTTTGCAAAGTTGATATCCTTACCCAGAGTACCCTCAGCACTCTCCATGACCTCCGTGTTGAGCGCTCTCGACACGATTTCGCCTGCCCTCCTGGCCAATTGCCAAGAGTACTGCATAATGGCATCCTCGCCTTTTTTGCCTTGCCAGGTCAATCTGCTTCGCCATTCCAATGCAGCAGGAACACAAAGGTAAGGTGAGTTGTCGAGAGTTCCAACGAATTCGAAATTGTTCACGAACTCCGATTTGGCGGACGGAGGAAGTGGTGAGATAGCGCCAGCAGTCTTCGGTACGAAGCCGTGACTAGTTGGCAGAGTGCTTCGCACGAGATGCTGGTTCCGGAGTGGGACATAGAAGACAGCGCATCCGCGTGGAACATGAAGCCATTTGTGGGCATTGGAGACGTAAAAGTCTGGGTCGAGTGCGGAGAGATTCATCGGGATCTGACCAACGCTATGAGCACCATCGATGAGGGATAGTATCCCCTGCTCGCGGCATGTATTCGTCAATGCTTCAAAGGGGACGCGCACGCCAGGCATGGAGACAATGGTGTCGAATATTGCCAACCTAGGATTCTTGCCCGACGCTCGGATGTTGGCAGTGGCCTCGTTGAAGCGAGCTACGAGGTCGGTGTCGGATAGCGGGTAGGTGTACTCCACCTTCGCACCTGTGACCGGTGTCGTCTCCTCGAGATAGTCGACAGTCTTGTGGCAGGCGCCATAGATGGTCGCGAAGTAGATGATGACATCCCCTGGCTGGTATACGATGTTGCGGAGCACGGTGTTCACGCCCGTGGTTGCATTGGGCACAAACACACAAGCCTCCACCGGCGCATTGAGATGCTTGGCAATGGCCTCTCGCGACTCATCGAGCTTTCTCGGATAGGTGTACCGAATAAACTTGTCGGGCTCGCCTTCACACTCGTCCTGGAAGGAGTGCAAGACTGAACGAATGTGTCGCGGGAAGGTGCCGAATGAGCCTGTACAACATCAGCGGACATTCTCGCTCATGAAGCCTTTGACTTGCCATGATTGAGATTCCTGTAGCTGCCCCTGAACCCGAAGTGTTTCAATGCTTCTTCGCCGCATTCGATGCTGTTGGTCGACGCCATGTCCGCCGTCAGCCGGGAGGGACCGGTGTCAATGGGCAATTGGGGTTTGCAAGGCCTCGTCAATGAGTCGATTTGATGCTGAGTCACGAGCACACTGACATGTGGTAGGGCGCGGTGCGGATGGTGATTTCTGCTACTCACACAGCAATGTCACGGTGTCACCTCAGATGCTATATATGCACAATGGACTTGTGATAAGGCGTGTTATTAGGTTTCTGCACATCCACTCGAGGTGTAGAATAGGGCCGGCCAAGACATGGGCCAGCTTCCGATTGTGGCTTTGAAGTCCCTGCCGCCCGCTCTCCCGCGCCTTAAATCCGGCATCACTTGTGCTGTGCTCTGCTCTGCTTTGTCTTCCTCAAGGCCATATGTAGTCTCTTGAGCGGCTCATGGTACCGGGCAGCCAACCAGCTCTACTCTGCCTCACTTCTTCAACTTTCTCTTCTGCCACAACAACTCGAGGCACTTCCGAACCTCTCCCGTCTTTTCGTCCGAAATCTGCCTCTCACTTGTTGTAAGACCAGTCAGGTACATATCCTCGGCGACTTTGTTCCATTCGAAGCCCTCCAAAACGCCCTCCTCGCTGATCTGCATGAAACACATGGGCAGGGGACTCGTCTTCAGAGCGCTCATCACGCCTGACGTTGCCGGCTTAGCACATACGAGAAAGGACATGGTTGAGTTTGTGTCCCAGCCTGAAGGCGCGCCCGTACGGCAGTGCAGCTCACGTATCATCGACGGGCGAGGCTTTGATAACTTGCACTGAAGGAGCACTCTGATCTCTGATTTGTCGCCCAATTCCCAGAAGCCCCGATGGTCTATGCCTCGATCATTGGGCCGGCCAGTGCGTTCGAGCTTGAATTCAAGTCGACCGAGAGTATCCATAACCCGGTATTCGTAGCGAGTACCTCTGGATGTCGTTGAGTTGGTCCTCGATCCTTTGCGTTCCAAATGTTCTTCGAACGATTTGAGATCACTGTGCTTTGCTGTCGATGGGCATAGAAGCCTAGAGGGCAATTTTGTGGCCAACACCTTGCTCTTCTTTGCAGCAGAAGCATCTGATATGCTTTTCGGAGATGTTCTCGTCCGTTTCTCTGCGCCACCTTTCACGACGCTCTGCTTGGCCTCGGCGACCTTGGACCGTCTTCGCGACACTGGCTTAGAGGCTGAAGATGGCTCCGTCCTCTTGGCTCCTTTTCGATTGCCTGAGAAGAGATCGATTATAGCAGAGATTATCGGCCTTTTCGTAGTAGCCTCATGAATAGACAACGTGCTCGGTTGTATTTGAGATCGTAGGGCATTGCTGGCAAAGCTCCTTGCGAGCCTTACGTATTGGTAGGGTCGGCATTGGCGCACAACGGCATGGCTGCAAAGCATGAGCGTCTTTCGACACTTCTCATGCTTCGACCAAAGCGCTATCTTGGCGGAAGAATGGAAGGAATGTGGTGAGTGGATGTTGTCGCGCGAACGAGACGCGCTGGAAGAGCTGTGCGCAAAGAAGCTTTCGGTACGGAGGCCCATACATGCCAAGGGGTCAATCGGAGCTCTTCGGGAAGGAAAGCTGCGCCGGGGGAAGGAGCTGGTCTGAGCAGCTCTCACATGCAACAATCTCATCTTCTTTCCTGTCGCAAACATGATTTGAGCGCCGCAACACACTGTGGTAGCTCCGGACAGTATCGCATAGAGTCAGATCACTTTATAGTCGCTGGCGCTACCGCATGCGACAACAAAGGCGCGACCGCGTTCGGCGATATGGCAGACAGACTCACGCAGCTCCAGGAATTCCTGGATGATGTAGGACTACAATGAGAACGCACGTGGCGAATACTGCTGATGCAATTTCACGTAGCTGCTCATGCAGATGTACACGTCTCTCGACTACATTCACACGCGCGCACCTTACGCTTCGATCCCAGGCCAAGATTCGCAAGCACCTTCGCAACCTTCATCGCACCAGGCAGGCGCAAACGGCACAACGGCAGCGACGAATGGAGACGGTGACAAGCAAGGAGAAGGAAGTAATGCCCGAGCGAACCGCGAAGGTCAAGAGCCGCTGCCAGAGAATCCCGAGACTTTCAACAGGGCAATGGTCGAGTTGGCGCAAGATCTAGTTTTGAAGGAGCAAATGATCGAGCATGTGATCAACAACTTGCCAGGCATTGGCAACAGTCAGGCTGAGCAAGAGCGCAGAATGAAGGAGCTCGAGCAGGAACTGCGCACGGTCGAGGAGGAGCGGCGCAAGAAAGAGGTTGAGCGTGAGAACATGATCGACATGCTGGGCGAAGTGATCGGAAAGGTTAAGAGAATCCCGTGAAGACAGAACTCGCGCGCGCATCCTTGAAACCCTTGCTGAAGCTGTCACATGCGCTGCGGCCGCTCGAGTGAATATGTTTGCCAAACAAACATAAGCAGCCGTGTGACAAACGCGCTTCATGCGGAAAGTGACACCCGGACACAACTTCGTCACCTATGCCTCGCACCTTCAAAGTCTCGCCGACCGCTTCGCAGAATCGCACTTCGCACACAGCGTCACAGCTCTCCGGCCACAAATATCACTACACTCCTAAGGCTTCCACCATGGATCTTGCGCCCGACCATTTCGCATACACCGACCCGCAGGTAGAGTCCTCGACCGCCGCTGCCGCGAGAGCAAAGCTCGTGCAAGATAGGATCGACTCGGGCGTTGCATCTATCGCCAGCACGCCTACGCAGGATGGCTTGCTTGAGCCGGCGAAGCAGTCGCTGGGGACGGATGTTGTTACGGGTCAGTACACACATACAATTAGTTGAGAGATGCGCACCTCCATCTACTGACACATTGGCAGATGCAGAATATCCTCGAGAATCCCTTCCCGAACATCGCTGGGATCGCGGTCACGTCTACAAGTCAAGTTTAGCTTGTCCATTTCTCTGCCCGTGGTATCAGGTCTGTTGGCAGTCGCAACACACTCGCCCTGCTGTGGAGCTCTTGAGAGAGGTGCTAGAAGTTCGCTATCCGGTGCACGATGAGGGACTCGGTGCGCGAGGTGAGGGGAGTACTCTTTGGGTCAAGTTGTGGAGGAAGTGCTATCGCGCGGGTGGTTACGAAAGTCTTCGGTAATCACCGGCATGCGAGCTGGGCCAGGTGACGTCGGCGAGCATTATAGCGACTCTCCTCTTATCAATTTGCTGCCACGGTGTGCCCTTCTACTTCACAGTTTGTCACTTTCCAGACCCGGTTCGAATCCATCTGAAGATTTGCTGATATACGTGATCTCCACGTGACCCACGTCTAGCGCCGTGGCGTTACTCTTTCTGAGGCTTCCCACATCTGCTGAGGCTGAACACTATACCCTTCCATCTTCACCAGCACCGTTTTCGCGCACATCGCATCTCTGCGCATTCTCATGACACCTGCCTTCATCCGTGGTATACGTCAGCGACACGGTCCTCATGGAGACTGAGATCGAAGGCGCCTTCTCTCGGATGAACTTTCAGGGTAACACAGCAAGCGGCGAGGCTAGACAGCACAACGGCAATGTTCACAACAGTATCGGTGGCATCTCTACAGCCTCGAGATTCGAGCGCTGACACCCGGCAGATAACACTTACAACTATACCATCCGGCAACGAAAGTCAGACGAAACGCTCAGAGAAGACGGCAGGAACAAGCTCCTACTCCGAGCAGCGGCAGAAGGCCAATCCCCTCGCATCCGCCACCTACTACGACTAGGAGTTGACATCGACCACTGTGATGACCTCGGACTTACCGCCCTCCACCATGCTGCGCTTAGCGGGTTTGAGGACGTGGCCTCTGTCTTGGTCGAAGTTGGAGCCGACGTCAATGCTGTCAGTGACCATATCGGAACACCGCTACATCTGGCCTGCCTCAAGAATCGCTCAGCCGTTGCCGACTTGCTACTCGAAAGCAGGGCAAATGTCCATATCCAGGGACGCCTGACAGCCACTCCGCTGCACTGTGCTATTGTCGCCAGGGATGACAAAATCGTGGAAAGACTTCTTGCTCTCGACGGACATACCAAGTGTTCACTGCGCCCAGGTCATGTTGAATATCATAGCAAACGGCGCTCAGTGGGAAACATACCTTACCGAGGCTCTCGATTCACAAACGAAGTCCTCCTACGGGATCTGCAATTATTCACCGCTGCAAATGGCCTGCGCAACGGCTTCCGCCTCACTTTTGAGTCTACTCTTACGCCAAGGCGCTTCACAGTCCTACGCATCCGCCTGGGCCGCTCCAAATCTCACCGAAACCGCTGCAAATCCGTCACTCACCCGTGATCATGTCACTTCTGTGATGCTCGCTGCAATGAATCCCGATTCCAAAGTCCTAGCATCATGCCTCAGAGAAGTGTCCAGCGTCAATTCTTGCGATAGCGAAGGCCGGACTGCTCTGATGTATGCCGCAGAATGGGGCCGAGAGCAGAACGTCGAAGCAGGAGCGCGGACCAACGTCAAGTCATACTGCGGTCATCCTATCCTGGCTGCACGAGACGGTCATGTCCCGTGCGTCGAAAAGGGCGCGGAGAATCCGGAGATTAATCTTGCTGGGAATAATTTGTGGACAGCACTTCATTCTGCTTCGGAAAATTGACATGTCGACGTCGTCCGGTTGTTGCTGGAACTTGGCGCTGAGATCAATGCCCAAGACTCTCGGGGATGGACGCCGTTGATGATCGCTCTTAACAAAGACCATCTGCACTGCTTCTCGGCCTTGATGGAGGATCGCCCGGACTTGGACCTTTGCACCGAGAACGGCTGGGCGGCAGTGGATTGTGCGGTTTACAAAGGACATGGTGAAGCTGCGCGCCAAGTGGAGGAAAGAGGGGCTAAAGAGAAGGAAGATTCTCGAGGGAAGGGGGAGAGGGAGAAGAGAACAGAAGAAGGATAGATGAGAAGGATACGATCACGATCCTATAAGATATACTCGTCCTAACTCTACTTCTTAGCCTCAATACCTGGAAAAGAGCCCAGAGCGGGAAATTTGTATCCTCTCGAAACAGCTTTGCCGTTGATCCGTGGAAGGCTCGCTCGCTCACGCCACATTGACCTACCTACAAAGACCACCAACCCGCCACATCCCATCCCATCCCATCCACCCCTCACCCCTTCAACCCCTCCATAACCCCCCTCAACCTCTCCCACCCCTCCGTCCCCTCCCAACACTCCCTCCCCCTCCCCAGAATCCCCCTCACCGCACTCCTGGCCTTAAACCTCCAATCCCGCATCACAACCTCCCCCGACCCAGCCCCCATCCCCTCCGTCCTTTCCCGGCTCCCAAACCTCTCATAACTCTCCACCAACCTCACCGTAGCCTCGACCACCACCTCCCATCTCTCTTCCGACTCCGTCTCCCACCCCGGCCGACTCGTCACAACCCTCCACGCCTTCTCCTCCGCTTCCAACGCAGCGGAAGGTTTGTCCCTCCACCCCGCGACTTTCGAAACGAGGTGCCATAATTCTGCGGACGAGGTGATGAGTGGGATGACGCTTTCGTCGAGGAATTTCACGAGGATGCGTGCGAGGCCGGGTTGGGAGGGGTCGTAGGACGAAGAGGTGATGGTGTGGTTGATGAGTTTGGACAGGATTTGTGTGTCGATGCTTTTTTCTCCTTCGGTTGGGCCGCGGAGGACGAGGATTTGGCGTTGGGCTGAGAGGATGGTGGGGTAGTCTGGTGGTTCGAGGGAGGCGGAGACGATGAGGACGTTTTCCCAGATTCGGTAGGAGTCGCGTTTTAGGGAGGCGGCGCGTTTGAGGGCTTGGAGGGCGTCGTGGCGGAGGGCGTTGCGTTTGGAGATTGTGGATTTGGGGTTGGGTGAGGAGGGTTCTGCGCCTGCGACGGTGGGTTGGTTTTCGTCTTCGTCGGTGCGGAGGAGAGCGGCGGCGAGGTTGGACCAGGCTTCTGCGTCGGTTTCGTCGAGCTGGACGCAGCGGGAGAAGGCTTCGACTGCTTTGTTGAATTCGGCGAGCTCGAGGAGAGCACAGCCGAGTGCGAACCAGGACTGATGATTGAGCTGGTTCACGCGGAGAGATTTGCTGTAGGCATCTGCTGCGCGGACCATGTCTTTCTTTGGTCCAGCGCCATAGAAGTAGCGACCGATGGAACGTTGCGCGCGAGCATAGCGTTCGCCGGACACCTTCCATGCTTCTTCATACCAAGAGATATCTTGATCGATATCGCCAAGGATACAGTAGAGGCGGGGTGCGTCAAGAGGCGGAGGAGATCGAGCTGGACCTTTCCATTCTTCGTCTTCTGCCACATTGTCTTCGGGCACATCAGGTCCTCCGGCAGTAGCGTGGAAGAGCTGGCGTCGCACAATTCGTTTCGCTTTGTCCTCTCGTTCCGTGGCCGCCCAGCAGAGCGCTGCTTCTGCCCACATTTGAAGACGCTCATATATGTCGAGAGCGGAGCGAAGACCTCCCAGTTGGACCCAGCGATTGGCCAGCTCAGCCTCAAGCTCCCATCTTGTGGGCGTAGCCAGCTGAAAGATGTATCGAAGGCGCTCCGAAGCAGGTGCACTCTCCGACTCCTTGGCCTTGGGTAGAAAGGTAGACCGTGCCGTGGAATCTCCTGCATTCTCCTTGCCAGACGACCGTTCAGGAGTGGTATCCGCAACGACTTGGTCGACCAGAGCCTGAAGCTGCAGCAAGCCACGTTCAGTGGTTCGTGCTCGGAAGCCTTCGATCCTGCTTCGGACGAGAAGAGCTTGGGTATAGACCTGCCAATTTGAGCTGCCTCCATCGAGCACTCGCGTGGCATACGGAAGTGTTTCTTCTCTCGTTAAGCCATCTTCGGGCTGAGTATTCTTGATTGAAGAGGCTAGGGAGAGTAGTATCACAGAATCCAATGGCTGCAGCTGGGGTTGATTTGCTGGATCGAGCTCCTTCAGCGATGGAGGGAGAGAATCGATGGATTGTATCTCTGTGGAAGGAGTGTCCTTCGGCTTTTCTGAGAAGGAGATGGCTTCAAGCAGAGTATCGTCGTTCAGGTCCAGGGTCTCAGGCTTAGTCTTGACCTCGTTGCCATTGCCACTGGTCGTGAGCGGGCCGTTCTCATGTCCAGTTGCGCTCTTGGCAAGCACGACCAGCTGACTGACATCCTTCTGCTGGAACTTCGTCCGCTTGCCAAGGAGCCCAGTCAAAGCAAACTCAAAATGCCGTTCCTGCCTTGCCTTCTCCAAATCTTCTCGAGCGAACTTGTCTAGGCCGTGATGGATGTGAATCGTCGATCTCTCAAGTACAAACTCATTGTGAATATCTGGCTTCCCATGGGATGAGATCTCCGTGTCGAGGACATCCAGATCATCGTAGATGACATTCTGCAGTGTGGAAGAGACTTCTGACAAAAGCCTTTGATGGAGGAATGATGTTCTGAGCTTGGCCCATCTTGCTGCTTTGATGTTCTTCAAGATCGGCGGCGTTGTCATGATGGCCTCAGACAGGCATAGGAGTTCAATGTGAGGCGTCAGCTTGTACGCAGCGACTCCATCCATGGTCAATCCTGCCAGCATCTTCTGCTTCGAGGCATTCCTCGCCTGCTCATCATCGCCAACCGTCGGAGGTAGGACGAGATGTGCCGGCCGATATGTGATCGGAGGTCCCGTCACGTTCGATTGCACAAATGCCAACAACGCTGCATATCCAATGCAGAATGCGATGGCTTGGCGGGTGATGGCGTCCTGGCTTGATCTGTCGGCCAGAAACACCGACAGTCGTTGGAAGATGAAGTCGTTCCAGTCTGGAAAGGCATCACGCTGGACATTTTCGAGCTTCTCGGTCTGCTCATGTCCATGACCGAATATGGTGCGGGCCTCTGAGCTTCGTAACAGTGCTTCAAGATCACCTTCCTCGAGCTTCTTGATGTGCGACTCGACCTGGCTGCCCACTTCCGGAGGCAATGTCTGCCGGAAGTACGTGACGAGCGCGTCGGCCATGTTGCATTCGCGTCGTTGTCACGAAAATGCCAAAATTTGTTGGTGTTGACTCGTACCTCAGAATCTTGTCGACCCTTTACAAATCCAGCTGGTCTGGCCAAGCTTCTGTCGCTCGCTTGTGAGACGATTTCTGGCATCTTGGCACAATTCAATTCGCATCACTCCACCGAGAGCGCACTCCATCTCCATCTCTATCGACATCGACATCGACATCGACATTCTTCATCTGCGTGGAGACAGCCGCAGGTCAATCACAAAGAGCAGACGTGGTGCCACTGAATAATCTCGCATCACGCACCCACTCTCATGCATGCATTCATCCGGCCAACCGCTCCTTCAGCTTCGTCGCAACTCTTCAGCGACCCATTCGACCCGGCAGCAGCGAGTGTATCAATCCGTACCAAGATGGAGGGCAACACAAGATGTATACGAACACCAAAGATCTCTTTGTTGCGACATGAGAAGCGAATAAGCACTATTATTGGCAGATAACTTGGCTATTGCGCTGTCTCACCGCACTGCCATCCACACAACCCTATTTTTGTCTCTGGCCTCAGGCGTTCAGCTGCGGGAAATCCTCCCGCAGCCACGTTGCTCGCTGATCTGCCTTCACTTCAGCCTTCGAATACTCTTGCGCTGCTCTTGCATCCATCCTTCTCTTGACATCTCGCTTCGTGATTCGGGCCCGTCAGCTGTAAAGGGAGGATCCGCACAGCCCTATCAAGCAGAACATATCAAGGGCGGTCGGCCACCTCAGGCCAACACGATCTCATCTCTACCAGACCGTTATTCGGAAACATCACCATGGCGCCTCTCAATCTCGCCCTCAAACTCGCAATCGGCCTCCTCATGATCGACTCAATAATCGAACTCTCCTTCATCTCTAGCATGGTCTCCTGGCTGCACCGACGAGCAGGCCGCGACTTCCAAATCTCCTACAACAACTCAACCTTCCCCTTACACGGCAAGCCCGCCAATCTCCTCCTCAACGAAGGCCACACCAGCAACGGCGCAGCAGGCACAGCCTTCGTCCTGATCGGCCTAGGCGGAATCCTAGCCTTATACCTCCGCCACCACGCCTCGCGCCCAAACGCCAAACTCCGAAGTCTCTCGCAAGCCTGGTACCACTTCTGGCTTATAATGACAATACCCTCAACACTCCTCACACTCGCAGCGTTGATTTACACTTTCGTCCTCGTCAACGCCCACCAAAATCAAACCATCAACCTCGAACTCGCATCCCAACTCAATAACCACCCTTACCCAAACTACGTCGCGTATCCTCTCGAGAAATGGACGCCGCAGAATTGGTTTCAAGCTGTTCTCCAACTCCCACTCGCGAACAGTAGTGATCGCAGGAATATCGAAAGTCATGTTAGAGTTATGGAGGGGTGGAAATGGAATTTGATTCCGATGTTTGTGATTGGGTTTTCTGTGTCTGGAATTGCGTTTGCTGAGGCGATGGCGTATCGAAGGTTGAGGAATCGGACTCCGGGGTTTGATCCCGAGCATAAGCGTGTTGCGATAAAGTAGACGAGGGGAATGAAGAGCGCGATGAAGTATGAGATCAATGAGAATTTCCATGCATGATATCGCAAGAGTCGGCCTTTTTTCCATGTAGATGTTGTGCTGCATTCTAATAGTTCTCATTGTCCAAGTCCATATCTAGAACATACTGGTTAACACAACGAATCAAGGATTCAGTGGGCTAATCATTCGTCTAACCTACAGTAGAAGAAATCCAAGTGCCTACCTATTTCCCTCGCTGTTGAGAGGGCGAAGGATTTATTGCAAGATATACAGTAGGTTGTTCGATTGCATTGTACGGAAAGCGAATGTGAATCGAGCCGGAAAGCAAGTAAAAGTTAGAGTAGGTCCTAGAAGAATCATCGTATAGTTCGAACTATATACGTAAGTAGCCAGTCTTATACGATAGAATAAGCTTAACGTTAAGTAGTAATTGTAAAATTGCAGGCGTAGAGTTAAATAGTAATAGGAGGCTATATCTACTATATAACGATTCGTTCCGCCAACTAGTAATTTCTCGGCGTATTCTATCTATATATAACCTCTATAGGGTATCATCTTTCTCGCCTCTCTAAAAAGTATAAATGTCGTGAATTATTAATCTGTCTAGTTCGAAATCTCGTTAATAGTACGGGAAATCCCGTAGTAGACTCGTGGCTTCATTGAGCATCATGAGATAGATGGCAAGGTAGAAGCAGAGCTGCTGCCAGATGACTTGCGATGCTCCTCTGTAGGTTCTCCGAGGTCATTCAGTAGAGAGACTCTCTCGTGACTCGCAGCCTGCCGCATGTCCGCGACAGTTTCCGCATCGACGAACATGTCTCCAACGTGACGACCTCGCGAGAGGACGGCTAGGACATCCGACTTCCAGAGCGGGTAGTGTCGAGATTCAAACATGGTGAGGATTAGTTGCAGGAGGCTTGCCATGACGACTACCAGTGGGAGGATGATCCATGGCCACTCCACTCTGTATCTCGTTACTGGGGTGCCAACTTCTCCCGTGATGTTCTGCGTGCCGTTTTGGTGTGCACGAATGGCGTTGCTCATGCTCGCGGCGATGGCTTCGAAGGTTGCATCGAGGTCATCATTCTCGTATAGTGGCTGCATGACATCCGGCGAGAATTGCGGATCGTTGCTTATTCTCAGGTAGTATCCGTTGATATTGTCAAGGAGGGAGCTCGCCCCCACTTCCATGCTCTTATGAATAAATGTCTCTTGCATAAATTTGCTGGTGCCTCCGACTGCTGCTTGTGAGACGTTGTATGCGCCACCAAGCATCAGATCTGTGCGCTCTCCGATGAAGCCCTCTGACGGCCAATCAAGAGGAGCATTGGAATCGTTGTGGCTCGAGTTCTTGGGAGGGTCAATGCGCTGCCATG